>NW_027476017.1:7500-15000 GCF_051020985.1 Nomia melanderi | reverse complement strand
AGACACGACAAACACACACCATGGGGCGACCGACGCGTTCGTTTCAACGCTTTCGCACAAAGTCGGCGGCGGTTATATATTTATATCATTATATTCCGGCGGACGGGACGCGACGTTCGAAAGCCTCGCCAAAGAGGAGCTCCTGCCTCTTCCTCTCTCTTTTCTACGAGAAAAGATAAACGTATTTTACGGGGATACGGAAACGTTACCACGTGGTGTCACACACGATCGTCCGTCTCTTCTCTATAGCAGAAACCGATAAAAATACACCTCCCGAAAGAGAGTATATGGTGATTCTTTTTATATATATATATATTTCGAAATACAACTGAACGTGGCGGAAGCGCACGGTGGTGGTCCAGCGAGGACACGCGACGACGGGGAATAAGAACTATTCGACCCGTTACGAATACGCATGCTCGTCCCGCACGATTTTAACACACACCGTGTTTTTCTCCAGTCGTCAAAGCGTTCGTGCGTCGAATTCGAAAAATAAAAAAAAAAGAAAAACACCTTTTCTCTCTCTCGGGGTAAAAGAGTCGATGTGTATTGTGTATAAAGGTTCTGCGAGAAGTCTCGTTTTGACGTGTGTTCCGCCGATAACGACGATCCTCCGAAACGGGGATACAGAAACGTTACACCTCACAACACGATCTCCGTCTCTTCTCTATAGCAGAAACCGATAAAAATACACCTCCCGAAAGAGAGTATATGGTGATTCTTTTTATATATATATATTTCGAAATTCAACTGAACGTGGCGGAAGCGCACGGTGGTGGTCCAGCGAGGACACGCGACGACGGGGAATAAGAACTATTCGACCCGTTACGAATACGCATGCTCGTCCCGCACGATTTTAACACACACCGTGTTTTTCTCCAGTCGTCAAAGCGTTCGTGCGTCGAATTCGAAAAATAAAAAAAAGAAATACACCTTTTCTCTCTCTCTCGGGGTAAAAAGAGTCGATGTGTATTGTGTATAAAGGTTCTGCTGCGAGAAGTCTCGTTTTGCCGTGTGTTTCGGTAACGACGATCCTCCGAAACGTACATCTCATTCGTAAGAGAGGAAGAAAACAATCTCCCTGGGGCCAGTCGGTAATATACCGACATACGACGTGTCGTGCACATCCGTCTCACGCACGGTATACAAAATATGAATAAAACGTGTGTAGTCTCTCTCTCTCTCGACTTCTTAATATTTTCTTTCACCTCTGACGCATCATTTCAGGTGACGTCGGGAGCGCGGGAAAAAAAATTTTTCTAAACACACGAAACCGTTCATCTCACGAACAGCCGAAAAAGTTGTCGCTCAGATCCATATCGCAGTGGAGCGGTATCCGCGGGCGGTCGTAATTGAACGACGCACAGACGCCGCGAACACTCACGCGAGTCCATACAAACGATTCCGATCGTTTTGCAACAACTAGAACGTACACTGTCCGTGAAATTCACAGAATTTTCGCGTGTCCGCGACAAACGCCGACGAGACACCCATCGTTCGCTCGTACGTAGCATCCTTCTCTTAACCCGACTCAGAAACGTTCTTTGCGCCCTTCGGTAAAAAAACGTTCGATCCGAAGAGGTGAACGACGGCGGGGATTTGACAGAGCTACGCAAGCAGTGTATGGTACGTAAACGACCCTCAGCCAGGCGTGGTCCAGGAATTGTATCCGTGGACCGCAATGTGCGTTCGAAATGTCGATGTTCATGTGTCCTGCAGTTCACACGTTGACGCGCAATTAGCTGCGTTCTTCATCGACCCACGAGCCAAGTGATCCACCGTTCAGGGTAATCGTATAAATTTTATATTTCACATATATAATTTTATTCTCATTTGTTCGACCTAATATCTCTCTTCTTTCAAAGAGAAGATAAAAGTTGATACCTGAATCTCCGACCAGCGCGCGAAGGAGATTCAGGCGTCGCCTTGGAGACGACACCGAAGCCTTTCGAGACGAAAAACGTTCAAGTAATATGTATATATTTCTCGACGTTCCGGGCGTATAGTGCATTCAAAAACCCGCGAAAGACGCAGAAGACTCGCACGCGTGGAAACGACGGGGATATATTTTGTATCCTACCCGATACTGAATCCATCGCGTGCAGTCGACCCTCGCGTTCTTCCGATCAGACGCATCTATTGTTGCGCGCATGTTTTCGCGTCGCATCGCGCGAAACGTTGCACGAATCGTACCGATCGATCGATTGAAAGCAAATAATGAAAAAAGACTTCACAGCTGGCTCTTTGCCGGTCATTCGTCCCATGTTATCTCTTGCCGCGAAATTGGCGCGCAAGAGTTGGGTGTCAGACGCGCGGCTTTAAAACGAGCTTCACGGCCGGTCCCTTCGTTACCGCTTTCGTTCTTTCTCTCGGAACGACCATGAACGAACACGACGAGCGACGCTACGGCATACACACGTCCACGGATTCGATTAAAAAAACAGACTTCACAGCTGGCTCTTTGCCGGTCATTCGTCCCATATTATCTCTTGCCGCGAAATTGGCGCGCAAGAGTTGGGTGTCAGACGCACGGCTTTAAAACGAGCTTCACGGCCGGTCCTCTCAATTCCGTGTACGGTACACGCAAGATGCGGGTTCCACTTCCAGACTACCCGGTCCCTTCTCTCTACGAGAATCGATAGTAGAAGAACGGCTCGAAAACGCGTCTCAGAGACTAGGGGAAAAGAAGCGGTATGCGAGCGAAACGAAAACGCATTATGGAAACGTCGCGAAACAATGTTCGACGGTTGCTCGGTTCCAATCGTGCGGCCGTTTCAATTTCTCGTGCGCTTCACCGTCCCTCCGTAACTCTGGCCGATCGCGTATACCGAAGAGCCGACACGCGCAAAAACCACAGGCATTGTATACTGTATATATATATGTTACAGTCACAGCCTTCGCGCGTTTTACTCTCCGACGCGGGGTTTCCACGACGAAAGAGAGACAGTTTCGTGGCGGGTGACTCGGCCGAATCGCTACGACGGGTATTTCTATTATAGAACGAATCATCGCCACCCTTTACCAGTGCCCGACGAAGGAATCACAAGGTCATCTGGAGTTTACAATGCCAGCGACGGTAATTCCAACGAAGACCCGATAAGTCAACTCATCGTTCTATTTCTCCCCGTACAGAAAAGCGAATCGACGCTAACGCACCTCGCGCAAGCACGAACGTTCTCTTCGCGTGGATCATCCCATCGTCGAAAGATGTAAAGACGCATTGGAGATCGTGGTCTCTGGCGGGCTCATTGCACGCCCCACTGCATATCTTTCCTCGAATCGAGAATGATTCGTCCACTAAGGCTGCGAAACTACGCGTCGAGGAAACTAGGGGAAAGAAGCGGGATGCGAGCGAAACGACAATACATTATGGAAACGTCGCGAAACAATGTTCGGCGGTTGCTCGTTTCCTCCTGCGGACGTTTCATTGCTCGGGCGCTTCACGTCCCTCCGTAACCTTCGCGCGATCGCGTGCCCCGGAGAGCCGGCAACCGGTGAACCACAGGCGTATAAACTATAGTCTTCTATAGCAAGCCTTCGGCGGTTACTCTCCGACGCGGGGATTCCACGACGAGAGAGAATTTCGTGGCGGGTGACATCGGTCGAAACGCTACGACGGGTATTTCTATTATAGAACGAATCATCGCCACCCTTTACCAGTGCCCGACGAAGGAATCACAAGGTCATCTGGAGTTTACAATGCCAGCGACGGTAATTCCAACGAAGACCCGATAAGTCAACTCATCGTTCTATTTCTCCCCGTACAGACAAGCGAATCAACGCTATCGCACCTCACGCATGCACGAACGTTCTCTTCGCGTGAATCGTCCCATCGTCGAAAGATATAGCCGCTTGGAGATCGTGGCCCATCAAGTTCTTCCGTAACTCCTGCGCGATCGCGTACCCCGGAGAGCAGGCAACCGGTGAACCACAGGCGTATAAACTATAGTCTTCTATAGCAAGCCTTCGCGTTTACTCTACGACGCGGGGATTCACACGACGAGAGAGATTTTCGTGGCGGGTGACACGGCCGAATCGCTACGACGGGTATTTCTATTATAGAACGAATCATCGCCACCCTTTACCAGTGCCCGACGAAGGAATCACAAGGTCATCTGGAGTTTACAATGCCAGCGACGGTAATTCCAACGAAGACCCGATAAGTCAACTCATCGTTCTATTTCTCCCCGTACAGAAAAGCGAATCGGCGCTATCGCACCTCACGCAAGCAGGAATGATCTCTTCGCGTGGATCGTCCCATCGTCGAAAGATGTAAGACGTACAGAAATCGTGGTCCATCACGATTATTCGTAACTCTCCGAGTCGCGTATCTGAGAGTAGGACAAACGGAGAACCACAGGCATAAATAATACTATATGTTTCTTATATAGTTAGCCTTCGCGTTTTACTCTCCGACATGGGGATTCCACGACGAGAGAGAGTTTCGTGGCGGGTGTCTCGGCCGAATCGCTACGACGGGTATTTCTATTATAGAACGAATCATCGCCACCCTTTACCAGTGCCCGACGAAGGAATCACAAGGTCATCTGGAGTTTACAATGCCAGCGACGGTAATTCCAACGAAGACCCGATAAGTCAACTCATCGTTCTATTTCTCCCCGTACAGAAAAGCGAATCGACGCTATCGCACCTCGCGCGAGCACGTAACTACTCTTCGCGTGGATCGTCCCATCGTCGAAAGATGTAAGACGCACGGAAATCGTGGCCCATCAACGTTTTTTTGTAACTCTGCCGATCGCGTATCACAGAGCCGAGACGCACATACCACAGGCGTATAATACCGTTTTCTTTCGTATGGTAAGCCTTCGCGTTTACTCTTCGGCGCGGGGTTTCCACGTCGAGAGAGACATTCGTGGCGGGTGACATCGGTCGAAACGCTACGACGGGTATTACTATTATAGAACGAATCATCGCCACCCTTTACCAGTGCCCGACGAAGGAATCACAAGGTCATCTGGAGTTTACAATGCCAGCGACGGTAATTCCAACGAAGACCCGATAAGTCAACTCAACGTTCTATTTCTCCCCGTACAGAAAAGCGAATCGACGCTGTTGCACCTCACGCAAGCACGAACGTTCTCTTCGCGTGGATCGTCCCATCGTCGAAAGATGTAAGACGCACGGAAATCGTGGCACATCACGTGTTTTCGGAACTCTGTCGACCGCGTATCTCAGAGACGACGCGCGCGAACCACTGGCATATACTATTATATATCGCGTTTTACCCTCCGACGCGGGGATTCCACGACGAGAGAGAGTTTCGTGAGCGGGTTGACTCGGAAGAAACGCTACGACGGGTATTTCTATTATAGAACGCATCATCGCCACCCTTTACCAGTGCCCGACGAAGGAATCACAAGGTCATCTGGAGTTTACAATGCCAGCGACGGTAATTCCAACGAAGACCCGATAAGTCAACTCAACGTTCTATTTCTCCCCGTACAGAAAAGCGAATCGACGCAATCGCACCATACGCGTGCACGTAAACAACTCTTCGCGTGGATCGTCCCATCGTCGAGAGACGTAAGTTTTCATAGTATGAATTCGCGTTTTACTCTCCGACGCGGGGATTCCACGACGAGAGAGAGTTTCGTGAGCGGGTTGACTCGGAAGAAACGCTACGACGGGTATTTCTATTATAGAACGCATCATCGCCACCCTTTACCAGTGCCCGACGAAGGAATCACAAGGTCATCTGGAGTTTACAATGCCAGCGACGGTAATTCCAACGAAGACCCGATAAGTCAACTCAACGTTCTATTTCTCCCCGTACAGAAAAGCGAATCGACGCAATCGCACCATACGCGTGCACGTAAACAACTCTTCGCGTGGATCGTCCCATCGTCGAGAGACGTAAGTTTTCATAGTATGAATTCGCGTTTTACTCTCCGACGCGGGGATTCCACGACGAGAGAGAGTTTCGTGAGCGGGTTGACTCGGAAGAAACGCTACGACGGGTATTTCTATTATAGAACGCATCATCGCCACCCTTTACCAGTGCCCGACGAAGGAATCACAAGGTCATCTGGAGTTTACAATGCCAGCGACGGTAATTCCAACGAAGACCCGATAAGTCAACTCAACGTTCTATTACTCCCCGTACAGAAAAGCGAATCGACGCAATCGCACCATACGCGTGCACGTAACAACTCTTCGCGTGGATCGTCCCATCGTCGAGAGACGTAAGTTTCATAGTAAGCCTTCGGCGTTTTACTCTCCGACGCGGGGATTCCACGACGAGAGAGAGAGTTTCGTGAGCGGGTTGACTCGGAAGAAACGCTACGACGGGTATTTCTATTATAGAACGCATCATCGCCACCCTTTACCAGTGCCCGACGAAGGAATCACAAGGTCATCTGGAGTTTACAATGCCAGCGACGGTAATTCCAACGAAGACCCGATAAGTCAACTCAACGTTCTATTTCTCCCCGTACAGAAAAGCGAATCGACGCAATCGCACCATACGCGTACACGTAAACAACTCTTCGCGTGGATCGTCCCATCGTCGAGAGACGTAAGTTTTCATAGTATGAATTCGCGTTTTACTCTCCGACGCGGGGATTCCACGACGAGAGAGAGTTTCGTGAGCGGGTTGACTCCGAAGAAACGCTACGACGGGTATTTCTATTATAGAACGCATCATCGCCACCCTTTACCAGTGCCCGACGAAGGAATCACAAGGTCATCTGGAGTTTACAATGCCAGCGACGGTAATTCCAACGAAGACCCGATAAGTCAACTCAACGTTCTATTTCTCCCCGTACAGAAAAGCGAATCGACGCAATCGCACCATACGCGTGCACGTAAACAACTCTTCGCGTGGATCGTCCCATCGTCGAGAGACGTAAGTTTTCATAGTATGAATTCGCGTTTTACTCTCCGACGCGGGGATTCCACGACGAGAGAGAGTTTCGTGAGCGGGTTGACTCGGAAGAAACGCTACGACGGGTATTTCTATTATAGAACGCATCATCGCCACCCTTTACCAGTGCCCGACGAAGGAATCACAAGGTCATCTGGAGTTTACAATGCCAGCGACGGTAATTCCAACGAAGACCCGATAAGTCAACTCAACGTTCTATTACTCCCCGTACAGAAAAGCGAATCGACGCAATCGCACCATACGCGTGCACGTAACAACTCTTCGCGTGGATCGTCCCATCGTCGAGAGACGTAAGTTTCCATACTATGAATTCGCGTTTTACTCTCCGACGCGGGGATTCCACGACGAGAGAGTGTTTCGTGAGCGGGTTGACTCGGAAGAAACGCTACGACGGGTATTTCTATTATAGAACGCATCATCGCCACCCTTTACCAGTGCCCGACGAAGGAATCACAAGGTCATCTGGAGTTTACAATGCCAGCGACGGTAATTCCAACGAAGACCCGATAAGTCAACTCAACGTTCTATTGCTCCCCGTACAGAAAAGCGAATCGACGCAATCGCACCATACGCGTGCACGTAACAACTCTTCGCGT
>NW_027476017.1:0-2500 GCF_051020985.1 Nomia melanderi | reverse complement strand
CACGGTCGACACCAACTTTTTTAATAAGCGTTTTAAAATTATTTCAATGTTTAATCCATGCGTAAACATGAAGTTTATTAACGTTTTTAACATTAAAAAAAATTACAAAAATTTATTTTTCGGAAAAAATGGAAAAAACCGATTCGTCGGAGCGAGGTGTCCTGCCCGTGCGGTAATTCCAGCAGGCGAATCGGACTTCCCGAAATTTTTCTAAGTCCCACGGTCGACACCAACTTTTTTAATAAGCGTTTTAAAATTATTTCAATGTTTAATCCATGCGTAAACATGAAGTTTATTAACGTTTTTTAACATTAAAAAAAATTACAAAAATTTATTTTTCGGAAAAAAAGGAAAAAACCGATTCGGCGGAGCGAGGTGTCCAGCCCGTGCGGTAATTCCAGCAGGCGAATCGGACTTCCCGAAATTTTTCTAAGTCCCACGGTCGACACCAACTTTTTTAATAAGTGTTTTAAAATTATTTCAATGTTTAATCCATGCGTAAACATGAAGTTTATTAACGTTTTTAACATTAAAAAAAATTACAAAAATTTATTTTTCGGAAAAAATGGAAAAAACCGATTCGTCGGAGCGAGGTGTCCTGCCCGTGCGGTAATTCCAGCAGGCGAATCGGACTTCCCGAAATTTTTCTAAGTCCCACGGTCGACACCAACTTTTTTAATAAGCGTTTTAAAATTATTTCAATGTTTAATCCATGCGTAAACATGAAGTTTATTAACGTTTTTAACATTAAAAAAAATTACAAAAATTTATTTTTCGGAAAAAAAGGAAAAAACCGATTCGGCGGAGCGAGGTGTCCAGCCCGTGCGGTAATTCCAGCAGGCGAATCGGACTTCCCGAAATTTTTCTAAGTCCCACGGTCGACACCAACTTTTTTAATAAGTGTTTTAAAATTATTTCAATGTTTAATCCATGCGTAAACATGAAGTTTATTAACGTTTTTAACATTAAAAAAAATTACAAAAATTTATTTTTCGGAAAAAATGGAAAAAACCGATTCGTCGGAGCGAGGTGTCCTGCCCGTGCGGTAATTCCAGCAGGCGAATCGGACTTCCCGAAATTTTTCTAAGTCCCACGGTCGACACCAACTTTTTTAATAAGCGTTTTAAAATTATTTCAATGTTTAATCCATGCGTAAACATGATGTTTATTAACGTTTTCAACGTTAAAAAAAATTACAAAAATTTATTTTTCAAGAAAAATGGAAAATACCGATTCGGCGGAGCGAGGTGTCCAGCCCGTGCGGTAATTCCAGCAGGCGAATCGGACTTCCCGAAATTTTTCTAAGTCCCACGGTCGACACCAACTTTTTTAATAAGTGTTTTAAAATTATTTCAATGTTTAATCCATGCGTAAACATGACGTTTATTAACGTTTTTGACATTAAAAAAAATTACAAAAATTTATTTTTCAAAAAAAATGGAAAAAAACCGATTCGTCGGAGCGAGGTGTCCAGCCCGTGCGGTAATTCCAGCAGGCGAATCGGACTTCCCGAAATTTTTCTAAGTCCCACGGTCGACACCAACTTTTTTAATAAGCGTTTTAAAATTATTTCAATGTTTAATCCATGCGTAAACATGATGTTTATTAACGTTTTCAACGTTAAAAAAAATTACAAAAATTTATTTTTCAAAAAAAATGGAAAAAACCGATTCGTCGGAGCGAGGTGTCCTGCCCGTGCGGTAATTCCAGCAGGCGAATCGGACTTCCCGAAATTTTTCTAAGTCCCACGGTCGACACCAACTTTTTTAATAAGTGTTTTAAAATTATTTCAATGTTTAATCCATGCGTAAACATGACGTTTATTAACGTTTTTGACATTAAAAAAAATTACAAAAATTTATTTTTCAAAAAAAATGGAAAAAACCGATTCGTCGGAGCGAGGTGTCCAGCCCGTGCGGTAATGCCAGCAGGCGATCCGGGGTACTCGAAATTTTTCTAAGTCCCGACGGTCAAGAGTAAACTTTTTCATCGCATATTTCAAAATTTTTTCAATGTTTAATCTACGCATAAAAACGCAGTTTATCGCAGTTTTTAACGTTGAGAAAATTGACAAAAATTTTTTTTTCACTGAAAATGGAAAAAATGTATCGGTCGATGCGGGCTATCCAGGCCGTGCGGTAATTCCAGCAGGCGATCCGGGGTACTCGAAATTTTTCTAAGTCCCGACGGTCAAGAGTAAACTTTTTCATCACATATTTCAAAATTTTTTTAATGTTTAATCCACGCATAAAAACGCAGTTTATTAACGTTTTTAACGTTGAGAAAATTGACAAAAATTTTTTTTTCACTGAAAATGGAAAAAATGTATCGGTCGATGCGGGCTGTCCAGGCCGTGCGGTAATTCCAGCAGGCGATCCGAGGTACTCGAAATTTTTCTAAGTCCGAACGGTCAAGAGTAAACTTTTTCATCACATATTTCAAAATTTTTTTAATGTTTAATCCACGCATAAAAACGCAGTTTATTAACGTTTTTAACGTT
>NW_027476016.1:12500-22382 GCF_051020985.1 Nomia melanderi | reverse complement strand
CACATGTTAGACTCCTTGGTCCGTGTTTCAAGACGGGTCCTGAGAGTACCCAAAGCAGTAGCGTCGCCGACCGGTAATTCGAAGCTTGGCCAGTCCGAGGACACCGCCTGCCAACAGCTGACCAGGCTCGGAGCCGGCACCAGGTCCGTACCTCCGAGGGTATACTGATCGAGCTTGCGGCGGGCCTGACGCACATACATTCGAAAATGGATTGGTTGCGGCCCGATACCGTCAGAGTACCGTCGCGCAGCCGGCCGGGCCGCCGAGGGTCTGTCGCGTGCGCCAAAGGCGACGCGGCAGGCAACCACTCGGGCCGTAGACCGACACGCAACGGGTCGCGACGTTCTACTAAGGGAGAAGTGCACGACTACGTTGCCGGAACATTTAGGCCGAAGGCGGTGTACCCTCGCGCATTGGAACCACGAAGGTCCATACGCGGGGTATCTGCGCGCCAACGGAAGCCAGCCTCGTCGACGATGAATCTCCCCATTCGATCTTTTGGGTTTCTCAGGTTTACCCCTGAACGGTTTCACGTACTCTTGAACTCTCTCTTCAAAGTTCTTTTCAACTTTCCCTCACGGTACTTGTTCGCTATCGGTCTCGTGGTCATATTTAGCCTTAGATGGAGTTTACCACCCACTTAGGGCTGCACTCTCAAGCAACCCGACTCTAAGGAAAGGTCCTCCCGAAACGCGTACCGGTCGCTACGGGCCTGGCACCCTCTACGGGTAAATGGCCCCATTCAAGATGGACTTGGACGCGGTTCGACGTCACGGGATAAATGGACCCTCCTGAACACTACATTTCCCTACGGCGGAACCGCGGGATTCAGTGCTGGGCTAATTCCTGTTCGCTCGCAGCTACTAAGGAAATCCTTGTTAGTTTCTTTTCCTCCGCTTAGTAATATGCTTAAATTCAGCGGGTAATCTCGCCTACTCTGAGGTCGTCGTGAACGTGAATTGTATGAAAATTCAATCGAATTTCATAAAAATCGCTCAAAGGCAAAAAAAACAAAGTCTAGAGGAGAGTGCGTTCGAACACAACAATATTCATATTATAACGTATATAAATGATAAATATACCGCGACACGCGCGACTCCGTATCGTCGCGAAAAATCGTTCGCGAACGCGTCTTATGCGCCTCACCAGTGGTCTCTGCTGCGTCGCGTGTCTATATTCTCTTTTTACACTCTTCTCCTTCTTCTATCACATTTTACTCGATCGCGAAAAAGACTCTCGCTAGACGATCTCGCGCTCCGGTTAACTTTAACGCCCGTCCGAGAAGAATTTTCGGGGACTGGACGACCGAAGCGGATCTCGCGCGGTCTCGCGATCGACAGTGAAGAGAAGTGCAGAAGAGGAAAAGAAGACACGACAAACACACACCATGGGGCGACCGACGCGTTCGTTTCAACGCTTTCGCACAAAGTCGGCGGCGGTTATATATTTATATCATTATATTCCGGCGGACGGGACGCGACGTTCGAAAGCCTCGCCAAAGAGGAGCTCCTGCCTCTTCCTCTCTCTTTTCTACGAGAAAAGATAAACGTATTTTACGGGGATACGGAAACGTTACCACGTGGTGTCACACACGATCGTCCGTCTCTTCTCTATAGCAGAAACCGATAAAAATACACCTCCCGAAAGAGAGTATATGGTGATTCTTTTTATATATATATATATTTCGAAATACAACTGAACGTGGCGGAAGCGCACGGTGGTGGTCCAGCGAGGACACGCGACGACGGGGAATAAGAACTATTCGACCCGTTACGAATACGCATGCTCGTCCCGCACGATTTTAACACACACCGTGTTTTTCTCCAGTCGTCAAAGCGTTCGTGCGTCGAATTCGAAAAATAAAAAAAAAAGAAAAACACCTTTTCTCTCTCTCGGGGTAAAAGAGTCGATGTGTATTGTGTATAAAGGTTCTGCGAGAAGTCTCGTTTTGACGTGTGTTCCGCCGATAACGACGATCCTCCGAAACGGGGATACAGAAACGTTACACCTCACAACACGATCTCCGTCTCTTCTCTATAGCAGAAACCGATAAAAATACACCTCCCGAAAGAGAGTATATGGTGATTCTTTTTATATATATATATTTCGAAATTCAACTGAACGTGGCGGAAGCGCACGGTGGTGGTCCAGCGAGGACACGCGACGACGGGGAATAAGAACTATTCGACCCGTTACGAATACGCATGCTCGTCCCGCACGATTTTAACACACACCGTGTTTTTCTCCAGTCGTCAAAGCGTTCGTGCGTCGAATTCGAAAAATAAAAAAAAGAAATACACCTTTTCTCTCTCTCTCGGGGTAAAAAGAGTCGATGTGTATTGTGTATAAAGGTTCTGCTGCGAGAAGTCTCGTTTTGCCGTGTGTTTCGGTAACGACGATCCTCCGAAACGTACATCTCATTCGTAAGAGAGGAAGAAAACAATCTCCCTGGGGCCAGTCGGTAATATACCGACATACGACGTGTCGTGCACATCCGTCTCACGCACGGTATACAAAATATGAATAAAACGTGTGTAGTCTCTCTCTCTCTCGACTTCTTAATATTTTCTTTCACCTCTGACGCATCATTTCAGGTGACGTCGGGAGCGCGGGAAAAAAAATTTTTCTAAACACACGAAACCGTTCATCTCACGAACAGCCGAAAAAGTTGTCGCTCAGATCCATATCGCAGTGGAGCGGTATCCGCGGGCGGTCGTAATTGAACGACGCACGACGCCGCGAACACTCACGCGAGTCCATACAAACGATTCCGATCGTTTTGCAACAACTAGAACGTACACTGTCCGTGAAATTCACAGAATTTTCGCGTGTCCGCGACAAACGCCGACGAGACACCCATCGTTCGCTCGTACGTAGCATCCTTCTCTTAACCCGACTCAGAAACGTTCTTTGCGCCCTTCGGTAAAAAAACGTTCGATCCGAAGAGAGTGAACGACGGCGGGGATTTGACAGAGCTACGCAAGCAGTGTATGGTACGTAAACGACCCTCAGCCAGGCGTGGTCCAGGAATTGTATCCGTGGACCGCAATGTGCGTTCGAAATGTCGATGTTCATGTGTCCTGCAGTTCACACGTTGACGCGCAATTAGCTGCGTTCTTCATCGACCCACGAGCCAAGTGATCCACCGTTCAGGGTAATCGTATAAATTTTATATTTCACATATATAATTTTATTCTCATTTGTTCGACCTAATATCTCTCTTCTTTCAAAGAGAAGATAAAAGTTGATACCTGAATCTCCGACCAGCGCGCGAAGGAGATTCAGGCGTCGCCTTGGAGACGACACCGAAGCCTTTCGAGACGAAAAACGTTCAAGTAATATGTATATATTTCTCGACGTTCCGGGCGTATAGTGCATTCAAAAACCCGCGAAAGACGCAGAAGACTCGCACGCGTGGAAACGACGGGGATATATTTTGTATCCTACCCGATACTGAATCCATCGCGTGCAGTCGACCCTCGCGTTCTTCCGATCAGACGCATCTATTGTTGCGCGCATGTTTTCGCGTCGCATCGCGCGAAACGTTGCACGAATCGTACCGATCGATCGATTGAAAGCAAATAATGAAAAAAGACTTCACAGCTGGCTCTTTGCCGGTCATTCGTCCCATGTTATCTCTTGCCGCGAAATTGGCGCGCAAGAGTTGGGTGTCAGACGCGCGGCTTTAAAACGAGCTTCACGGCCGGTCCCTTCGTTACCGCTTTCGTTCTTTCTCTCGGAACGACCATGAACGAACACGACGAGCGACGCTACGGCATACACACGTCCACGGATTCGATTAAAAAAACAGACTTCACAGCTGGCTCTTTGCCGGTCATTCGTCCCATATTATCTCTTGCCGCGAAATTGGCGCGCAAGAGTTGGGTGTCAGACGCACGGCTTTAAAACGAGCTTCACGGCCGGTCCTCTCAATTCCGTGTACGGTACACGCAAGATGCGGGTTCCACTTCCAGACTACCCGGTCCCTTCTCTCTACGAGAATCGATAGTAGAAGAACGGCTCGAAAACGCGTCTCAGAGACTAGGGGAAAAGAAGCGGTATGCGAGCGAAACGAAAACGCATTATGGAAACGTCGCGAAACAATGTTCGACGGTTGCTCGGTTCCAATCGTGCGGCCGTTTCAATTTCTCGTGCGCTTCACCGTCCCTCCGTAACTCTGGCCGATCGCGTATACCGAAGAGCCGACACGCGCAAAAACCACAGGCATTGTATACTGTATATATATATGTTACAGTCACAGCCTTCGCGCGTTTTACTCTCCGACGCGGGGTTTCCACGACGAAAGAGAGACAGTTTCGTGGCGGGTGACTCGGCCGAATCGCTACGACGGGTATTTCTATTATAGAACGAATCATCGCCACCCTTTACCAGTGCCCGACGAAGGAATCACAAGGTCATCTGGAGTTTACAATGCCAGCGACGGTAATTCCAACGAAGACCCGATAAGTCAACTCATCGTTCTATTTCTCCCCGTACAGAAAAGCGAATCGACGCTAACGCACCTCGCGCAAGCACGAACGTTCTCTTCGCGTGGATCATCCCATCGTCGAAAGATGTAAAGACGCATTGGAGATCGTGGTCTCTGGCGGGCTCATTGCACGCCCCACTGCATATCTTTCCTCGAATCGAGAATGATTCGTCCACTAAGGCTGCGAAACTACGCGTCGAGGAAACTAGGGGAAAGAAGCGGGATGCGAGCGAAACGACAATACATTATGGAAACGTCGCGAAACAATGTTCGGCGGTTGCTCGTTTCCTCCTGCGGACGTTTCATTGCTCGGGCGCTTCACGTCCCTCCGTAACCTTCGCGCGATCGCGTGCCCCGGAGAGCCGGCAACCGGTGAACCACAGGCGTATAAACTATAGTCTTCTATAGCAAGCCTTCGGCGGTTACTCTCCGACGCGGGGATTCCACGACGAGAGAGAATTTCGTGGCGGGTGACATCGGTCGAAACGCTACGACGGGTATTTCTATTATAGAACGAATCATCGCCACCCTTTACCAGTGCCCGACGAAGGAATCACAAGGTCATCTGGAGTTTACAATGCCAGCGACGGTAATTCCAACGAAGACCCGATAAGTCAACTCATCGTTCTATTTCTCCCCGTACAGACAAGCGAATCAACGCTATCGCACCTCACGCATGCACGAACGTTCTCTTCGCGTGAATCGTCCCATCGTCGAAAGATATAGCCGCTTGGAGATCGTGGCCCATCAAGTTCTTCCGTAACTCCTGCGCGATCGCGTACCCCGGAGAGCAGGCAACCGGTGAACCACAGGCGTATAAACTATAGTCTTCTATAGCAAGCCTTCGCGTTTACTCTACGACGCGGGGATTCCACGACGAGAGAGATTTTCGTGGCGGGTGACACGGCCGAATCGCTACGACGGGTATTTCTATTATAGAACGAATCATCGCCACCCTTTACCAGTGCCCGACGAAGGAATCACAAGGTCATCTGGAGTTTACAATGCCAGCGACGGTAATTCCAACGAAGACCCGATAAGTCAACTCATCGTTCTATTTCTCCCCGTACAGAAAAGCGAATCGGCGCTATCGCACCTCACGCAAGCAGGAATGATCTCTTCGCGTGGATCGTCCCATCGTCGAAAGATGTAAGACGTACAGAAATCGTGGTCCATCACGATTATTCGTAACTCTCCGAGTCGCGTATCTGAGAGTAGGACAAACGGAGAACCACAGGCATAAATAATACTATATGTTTCTTATATAGTTAGCCTTCGCGTTTTACTCTCCGACATGGGGATTCCACGACGAGAGAGAGTTTCGTGGCGGGTGTCTCGGCCGAATCGCTACGACGGGTATTTCTATTATAGAACGAATCATCGCCACCCTTTACCAGTGCCCGACGAAGGAATCACAAGGTCATCTGGAGTTTACAATGCCAGCGACGGTAATTCCAACGAAGACCCGATAAGTCAACTCATCGTTCTATTTCTCCCCGTACAGAAAAGCGAATCGACGCTATCGCACCTCGCGCGAGCACGTAACTACTCTTCGCGTGGATCGTCCCATCGTCGAAAGATGTAAGACGCACGGAAATCGTGGCCCATCAACGTTTTTTTGTAACTCTGCCGATCGCGTATCACAGAGCCGAGACGCACATACCACAGGCGTATAATACCGTTTTCTTTCGTATGGTAAGCCTTCGCGTTTACTCTTCGGCGCGGGGTTTCCACGTCGAGAGAGACATTCGTGGCGGGTGACATCGGTCGAAACGCTACGACGGGTATTACTATTATAGAACGAATCATCGCCACCCTTTACCAGTGCCCGACGAAGGAATCACAAGGTCATCTGGAGTTTACAATGCCAGCGACGGTAATTCCAACGAAGACCCGATAAGTCAACTCAACGTTCTATTTCTCCCCGTACAGAAAAGCGAATCGACGCTGTTGCACCTCACGCAAGCACGAACGTTCTCTTCGCGTGGATCGTCCCATCGTCGAAAGATGTAAGACGCACGGAAATCGTGGCACATCACGTGTTTTCGGAACTCTGTCGACCGCGTATCTCAGAGACGACGCGCGCGAACCACTGGCATATACTATTATATATCGCGTTTTACCCTCCGACGCGGGGATTCCACGACGAGAGAGAGTTTCGTGAGCGGGTTGACTCGGAAGAAACGCTACGACGGGTATTTCTATTATAGAACGCATCATCGCCACCCTTTACCAGTGCCCGACGAAGGAATCACAAGGTCATCTGGAGTTTACAATGCCAGCGACGGTAATTCCAACGAAGACCCGATAAGTCAACTCAACGTTCTATTTCTCCCCGTACAGAAAAGCGAATCGACGCAATCGCACCATACGCGTGCACGTAAACAACTCTTCGCGTGGATCGTCCCATCGTCGAGAGACGTAAGTTTTCATAGTATGAATTCGCGTTTTACTCTCCGACGCGGGGATTCCACGACGAGAGAGAGTTTCGTGAGCGGGTTGACTCGGAAGAAACGCTACGACGGGTATTTCTATTATAGAACGCATCATCGCCACCCTTTACCAGTGCCCGACGAAGGAATCACAAGGTCATCTGGAGTTTACAATGCCAGCGACGGTAATTCCAACGAAGACCCGATAAGTCAACTCAACGTTCTATTTCTCCCCGTACAGAAAAGCGAATCGACGCAATCGCACCATACGCGTGCACGTAAACAACTCTTCGCGTGGATCGTCCCATCGTCGAGAGACGTAAGTTTTCATAGTATGAATTCGCGTTTTACTCTCCGACGCGGGGATTCCACGACGAGAGAGAGTTTCGTGAGCGGGTTGACTCGGAAGAAACGCTACGACGGGTATTTCTATTATAGAACGCATCATCGCCACCCTTTACCAGTGCCCGACGAAGGAATCACAAGGTCATCTGGAGTTTACAATGCCAGCGACGGTAATTCCAACGAAGACCCGATAAGTCAACTCAACGTTCTATTACTCCCCGTACAGAAAAGCGAATCGACGCAATCGCACCATACGCGTGCACGTAACAACTCTTCGCGTGGATCGTCCCATCGTCGAGAGACGTAAGTTTCATAGTAAGCCTTCGGCGTTTTACTCTCCGACGCGGGGATTCCACGACGAGAGAGAGAGTTTCGTGAGCGGGTTGACTCGGAAGAAACGCTACGACGGGTATTTCTATTATAGAACGCATCATCGCCACCCTTTACCAGTGCCCGACGAAGGAATCACAAGGTCATCTGGAGTTTACAATGCCAGCGACGGTAATTCCAACGAAGACCCGATAAGTCAACTCAACGTTCTATTTCTCCCGTACAGAAAAGCGAATCGACGCAATCGCACCATACGCGTACACGTAAACAACTCTTCGCGTGGATCGTCCCATCGTCGAGAGACGTAAGTTTTCATAGTATGAATTCGCGTTTTACTCTCCGACGCGGGGATTCCACGACGAGAGAGAGTTTCGTGAGCGGGTTGACTCGGAAGAAACGCTACGACGGGTATTTCTATTATAGAACGCATCATCGCCACCCTTTACCAGTGCCCGACGAAGGAATCACAAGGTCATCTGGAGTTTACAATGCCAGCGACGGTAATTCCAACGAAGACCCGATAAGTCAACTCAACGTTCTATTTCTCCCCGTACAGAAAAGCGAATCGACGCAATCGCACCATACGCGTGCACGTAAACAACTCTTCGCGTGGATCGTCCCATCGTCGAGAGACGTAAGTTTTCATAGTATGAATTCGCGTTTTACTCTCCGACGCGGGGATTCCACGACGAGAGAGAGTTTCGTGAGCGGGTTGACTCGGAAGAAACGCTACGACGGGTATTTCTATTATAGAACGCATCATCGCCACCCTTTACCAGTGCCCGACGAAGGAATCACAAGGTCATCTGGAGTTTACAATGCCAGCGACGGTAATTCCAACGAAGACCCGATAAGTCAACTCAACGTTCTATTACTCCCCGTACAGAAAAGCGAATCGACGCAATCGCACCATACGCGTGCACGTAACAACTCTTCGCGTGGATCGTCCCATCGTCGAGAGACGTAAGTTTCCATACTATGAATTCGCGTTTTACTCTCCGACGCGGGGATTCCACGACGAGAGAGTGTTTCGTGAGCGGGTTGACTCGGAAGAAACGCTACGACGGGTATTTCTATTATAGAACGCATCATCGCCACCCTTTACCAGTGCCCGACGAAGGAATCACAAGGTCATCTGGAGTTTACAATGCCAGCGACGGTAATTCCAACGAAGACCCGATAAGTCAACTCAACGTTCTATTGCTCCCCGTACAGAAAAGCGAATCGACGCAATCGCACCATACGCGTGCACGTAACAACTCTTCGCGTGGATCGTCCCATCGTCGAGAGACGTAAGTTTCATAAGTAAGCCTTCGGCGTTTTATTCTCCGACGCGGGGATTCCACGACGAGAGAGTGTTTCGTGGCGGGTGACTAGGCCGAAACGCTACGACGGGTATTTCTATTATAGAACGAATCATCGCCACCCTTTACCAGTGCCCGACGAAGGAATCACAAGGTCATCTGGAGTTTACAATGCCAGCGACGGTAATTCCAACGAAGACCCGATAAGTCAGCTCATCGTTCTATTTCTCCCCGTACAGAAAGGCGAATCGACGCTATCGCACCTCGCGCGAGCACGTAACAACTCTTCGCGTGGATCGTCCCATCGTCGAGAGACGTAAGACGCACGGAAATCGTGGTTCATCGCGTCTTTTCCTACTCTCTTGAATCGCAATTTCGTATAGAGCCTACACACGCGAACCACCGGCATATACTATTTCTTCTCTCATAGTAAGCCTTCGCGCGTTTTACTCTCCGATGCGGGGATTCCACGACGAGAGAGTGTTTCGTGGCGGGTGTCTCGGCCGAATCGCTACGACGGGTATTTCTATTATAGAACGAATCATCGCCACCCTTTACCAGTGCCCGACGAAGGAATCACAAGGTCATCTGGAGTTTACAATGCCAGCGACGGTAATTCCAACGAAGACCCGATAAGTCAACTCATCGTTCTATTTCTCCCCGTACAGAAAAGCGAATCGACGCTATCGCACCTCGCGCGAGCACGAAACAACTCTTCGCGTGGATCGTCCCATCGTCGAAAGATGTAAGACGCACGGAAATCGTGGTTCGGCGGGCTCTATGCGCCTTGTTCAAAGTAAAAAAAAAAAATTTCGACGGACGGGAGAAGTGTATTTCTCCGCGCGTAAGCCGTTCGAAATTTCCGACGGACGGGAGATGAACTCTCCGCGCGTAAGCCGTCTAGTCATACAGCAGAGCAGGTATCGAGATACCTCTCTGTGCATGATCGTTCAAGTATTTTTCACGAGGAAGCGTTGTTGCA
>NW_027476016.1:2500-10000 GCF_051020985.1 Nomia melanderi | reverse complement strand
AGCACGGACATAACGCACGAAGTCCGAAGACCGCGTACGTTAACATGCTGGACATATCGAGAAAGCGCGAACCATGCTAGGCGTACCCATGTCGAGGCCCTCGCGTTAAAGATCATACTCTTCTTTTCGTTCTCTCTTCTTTGCCCAGAAATAATATATATTTCTTATAATATATACCTCTTAGTTTATGTATTTCTCTCTTAGGACACCTCAATTTTATATGTATATATTATATTTCATTCGAACAATTTTTGTTCGTCGCCCCTTTTTGTGTGTAGTATTTCGTTTGGTCTTTGCCATTAAATTTTTGTATACGAAAAATATATTTTCGCTCGGATAGAAAACCCCTTTTGGGTTTCTGAGAGTTGATGTGAGAGTCGTACAAGTATAACGAATATACGTTGTATCCAACCCAACATTCTGGGCTTACCACATAAGGGCCATTCGGTCTGAGACACCGACCCGTGGTCATGCTGTGTAGAGAAAAATTCGCAACGGAACGCGGTACAGAACAGTCGAGGAATGGACCTCGAGGAGCTGAACGACTGCTTCTCGACCGAGATCGTAGAATAGCCGCTCGCCCGCCGCTGCGCCGACCGGTCCGCTCGAACCGACGTGCTCTCTTATAGTAACCAAACGGGCGGCCGCGACGACCGCGGCGCCGGCCGCTCAGCACGGGCGCTTATGGTGGTAAACTGCCGCGCGTACAGACCAACCGGCCGGGCTGCTGGTACTTAGCCGCTGAAACTATGGTCGATTCGAACATATATTAACATACGATTTTTATTCGATAAATCGTTATTGTACATATTAAACGTTAGTTTCCACCGAAAGAAAAATTTTTTAGAATTTTTTTTTTCCAAAAATTGCAAGAGTAAACTTTTTTAATATTCGATTTAAAAATTTTTAAATGCTTAATCCTTACATTAAACTACTGGGAGAACTCAGAAATCATAATGAAAAAAATTACAAAAATTTATTTTTCTCAGAAACTCCGAAAAACAGAGTGGTCGAATCCGTGCAAGCCGGAATTTTTCTAAGTCCCCACGGTCAAGAGTAAACTTTTTTAATAAGCGTTTTAAAATTATTTCAATGTTTAATCCATGCGTAAACATGAAGTTTATTAACGTTTTTAACATTAAAAAAAATTACAAAAATTTATTTTTCGGAAAAAATGGAAAAAACCGATTCGTCGGAGCGAGGTGTCCTGCCCGTGCGGTAATTCCAGCAGGCGAATCGGACTTCCCGAAATTTTTCTAAGTCCCACGGTCGACACCAACTTTTTTAATAAGCGTTTTAAAATTATTTCAATGTTTAATCCATGCGTAAACATGAAGTTTATTAACGTTTTTAACATTAAAAAAAATTACAAAAATTTATTTTTCGGAAAAAAAGGAAAAAACCGATTCGGCGGAGCGAGGTGTCCAGCCCGTGCGGTAATTCCAGCAGGCGAATCGGACTTCCCGAAATTTTTCTAAGTCCCACGGTCGACACCAACTTTTTTAATAAGCGTTTTAAAATTATTTCAATGTTTAATCCATGCGTAAACATGATGTTTATTAACGTTTTCAACGTTAAAAAAAATTACAAAAATTTATTTTTCAAAAAAAATGGAAAAAACCGATTCGTCGGAGCGAGGTGTCCTGCCCGTGCGGTAATTCCAGCAGGCGAATCGGACTTCCCGAAATTTTTCTAAGTCCCACGGTCGACACCAACTTTTTTAATAAGCGTTTTAAAATTATTTCAATGTTTAATCCATGCGTAAACATGAAGTTTATTAACGTTTTTAACATTAAAAAAAATTACAAAAATTTATTTTTCGGAAAAAATGGAAAAAACCGATTCGTCGGAGCGAGGTGTCCTGCCCGTGCGGTAATTCCAGCAGGCGAATCGGACTTCCCGAAATTTTTCTAAGTCCCACGGTCGACACCAACTTTTTTAATAAGCGTTTTAAAATTATTTCAATGTTTAATCCATGCGTAAACATGAAGTTTATTAACGTTTTTAACATTAAAAAAAATTACAAAAATTTATTTTTCGGAAAAAAAGGAAAAAACCGATTCGGCGGAGCGAGGTGTCCAGCCCGTGCGGTAATTCCAGCAGGCGAATCGGACTTCCCGAAATTTTTCTAAGTCCCACGGTCGACACCAACTTTTTTAATAAGCGTTTTAAAATTATTTCAATGTTTAATCCATGCGTAAACATGAAGTTTATTAACGTTTTTAACATTAAAAAAAATTACAAAAATTTATTTTTCGGAAAAAATGGAAAAAACCGATTCGTCGGAGCGAGGTGTCCTGCCCGTGCGGTAATTCCAGCAGGCGAATCGGACTTCCCGAAATTTTTCTAAGTCCCACGGTCGACACCAACTTTTTTAATAAGCGTTTTAAAATTATTTCAATGTTTAATCCATGCGTAAACATGAAGTTTATTAACGTTTTTAACATTAAAAAAAATTACAAAAATTTATTTTTCGGAAAAAAAGGAAAAAACCGATTCGGCGGAGCGAGGTGTCCAGCCCGTGCGGTAATTCCAGCAGGCGAATCGGACTTCCCGAAATTTTTCTAAGTCCCACGGTCGACACCAACTTTTTTAATAAGCGTTTTAAAATTATTTCAATGTTTAATCCATGCGTAAACATGATGTTTATTAACGTTTTCAACGTTAAAAAAAATTACAAAAATTTATTTTTCAAAAAAAATGGAAAAAACCGATTCGTCGGAGCGAGGTGTCCTGCCCGTGCGGTAATTCCAGCAGGCGAATCGGACTTCCCGAAATTTTTCTAAGTCCCACGGTCGACACCAACTTTTTTAATAAGCGTTTTAAAATTATTTCAATGTTTAATCCATGCGTAAACATGAAGTTTATTAACGTTTTTAACATTAAAAAAAATTACAAAAATTTATTTTTCGGAAAAAATGGAAAAAACCGATTCGTCGGAGCGAGGTGTCCTGCCCGTGCGGTAATTCCAGCAGGCGAATCGGACTTCCCGAAATTTTTCTAAGTCCCACGGTCGACACCAACTTTTTTAATAAGCGTTTTAAAATTATTTCAATGTTTAATCCATGCGTAAACATGAAGTTTATTAACGTTTTTAACATTAAAAAAAATTACAAAAATTTATTTTTCGGAAAAAAAGGAAAAAACCGATTCGGCGGAGCGAGGTGTCCAGCCCGTGCGGTAATTCCAGCAGGCGAATCGGACTTCCCGAAATTTTTCTAAGTCCCACGGTCGACACCAACTTTTTTAATAAGCGTTTTAAAATTATTTCAATGTTTAATCCATGCGTAAACATGATGTTTATTAACGTTTTCAACGTTAAAAAAAATTACAAAAATTTATTTTTCAAAAAAAATGGAAAAAACCGATTCGTCGGAGCGAGGTGTCCTGCCCGTGCGGTAATTCCAGCAGGCGAATCGGACTTCCCGAAATTTTTCTAAGTCCCACGGTCGACACCAACTTTTTTAATAAGCGTTTTAAAATTATTTCAATGTTTAATCCATGCGTAAACATGAAGTTTATTAACGTTTTTAACATTAAAAAAAATTACAAAAATTTATTTTTCGGAAAAAATGGAAAAAACCGATTCGTCGGAGCGAGGTGTCCTGCCCGTGCGGTAATTCCAGCAGGCGAATCGGACTTCCCGAAATTTTTCTAAGTCCCACGGTCGACACCAACTTTTTTAATAAGCGTTTTAAAATTATTTCAATGTTTAATCCATGCGTAAACATGAAGTTTATTAACGTTTTTAACATTAAAAAAAATTACAAAAATTTATTTTTCGGAAAAAAAGGAAAAAACCGATTCGGCGGAGCGAGGTGTCCAGCCCGTGCGGTAATTCCAGCAGGCGAATCGGACTTCCCGAAATTTTTCTAAGTCCCACGGTCGACACCAACTTTTTTAATAAGCGTTTTAAAATTATTTCAATGTTTAATCCATGCGTAAACATGATGTTTATTAACGTTTTCAACGTTAAAAAAAATTACAAAAATTTATTTTTCAAAAAAAATGGAAAAAACCGATTCGTCGGAGCGAGGTGTCCTGCCCGTGCGGTAATTCCAGCAGGCGAATCGGACTTCCCGAAATTTTTCTAAGTCCCACGGTCGACACCAACTTTTTTAATAAGTGTTTTAAAATTATTTCAATGTTTAATCCATGCGTAAACATGAAGTTTATTAACGTTTTTAACATTAAAAAAAATTACAAAAATTTATTTTTCGGAAAAAATGGAAAAAACCGATTCGTCGGAGCGAGGTGTCCTGCCCGTGCGGTAATTCCAGCAGGCGAATCGGACTTCCCGAAATTTTTCTAAGTCCCACGGTCGACACCAACTTTTTTAATAAGCGTTTTAAAATTATTTCAATGTTTAATCCATGCGTAAACATGATGTTTATTAACGTTTTCAACGTTAAAAAAAATTACAAAAATTTATTTTTCAAGAAAAATGGAAAATACCGATTCGGCGGAGCGAGGTGTCCAGCCCGTGCGGTAATTCCAGCAGGCGAATCGGACTTCCCGAAATTTTTCTAAGTCCCACGGTCGACACCAACTTTTTTAATAAGCGTTTTAAAATTATTTCAATGTTTAATCCATGCGTAAACATGATGTTTATTAACGTTTTCAACGTTAAAAAAAATTACAAAAATTTATTTTTCAAGAAAAATGGAAAATACCGATTCGGCGGAGCGAGGTGTCCAGCCCGTGCGGTAATTCCAGCAGGCGAATCGGACTTCCCGAAATTTTTCTAAGTCCCACGGTCGACACCAACTTTTTTAATAAGTGTTTTAAAATTATTTCAATGTTTAATCCATGCGTAAACATGACGTTTATTAACGTTTTTGACATTAAAAAAAATTACAAAAATTTATTTTTCAAAAAAAATGGAAAAAACCGATTCGTCGGAGCGAGGTGTCCAGCCCGTGCGGTAATTCCAGCAGGCGAATCGGACTTCCCGAAATTTTTCTAAGTCCCACGGTCGACACCAACTTTTTTAATAAGCGTTTTAAAATTATTTCAATGTTTAATCCATGCGTAAACATGATGTTTATTAACGTTTTCAACGTTAAAAAAAATTACAAAAATTTATTTTTCAAAAAAAATGGAAAAAACCGATTCGTCGGAGCGAGGTGTCCTGCCCGTGCGGTAATTCCAGCAGGCGAATCGGACTTCCCGAAATTTTTCTAAGTCCCACGGTCGACACCAACTTTTTTAATAAGCGTTTTAAAATTATTTCAATGTTTAATCCATGCGTAAACATGAAGTTTATTAACGTTTTTAACATTAAAAAAAATTACAAAAATTTATTTTTCGGAAAAAATGGAAAAAACCGATTCGTCGGAGCGAGGTGTCCTGCCCGTGCGGTAATTCCAGCAGGCGAATCGGACTTCCCGAAATTTTTCTAAGTCCCACGGTCGACACCAACTTTTTTAATAAGCGTTTTAAAATTATTTCAATGTTTAATCCATGCGTAAACATGAAGTTTATTAACGTTTTTAACATTAAAAAAAATTACAAAAATTTATTTTTCGGAAAAAAAGGAAAAAACCGATTCGGCGGAGCGAGGTGTCCAGCCCGTGCGGTAATTCCAGCAGGCGAATCGGACTTCCCGAAATTTTTCTAAGTCCCACGGTCGACACCAACTTTTTTAATAAGCGTTTTAAAATTATTTCAATGTTTAATCCATGCGTAAACATGAAGTTTATTAACGTTTTTAACATTAAAAAAAATTACAAAAATTTATTTTTCGGAAAAAATGGAAAAAACCGATTCGTCGGAGCGAGGTGTGTCCTGCCCGTGCGGTAATTCCAGCAGGCGAATCGGACTTCCCGAAATTTTTCTAAGTCCCACGGTCGACACCAACTTTTTTAATAAGCGTTTTAAAATTATTTCAATGTTTAATCCATGCGTAAACATGATGTTTATTAACGTTTTCAACGTTAAAAAAAATTACAAAAATTTATTTTTCAAAAAAAATGGAAAAAACCGATTCGTCGGAGCGAGGTGTCCTGCCCGTGCGGTAATTCCAGCAGGCGAATCGGACTTCCCGAAATTTTTCTAAGTCCCACGGTCGACACCAACTTTTTTAATAAGTGTTTTAAAATTATTTCAATGTTTAATCCATGCGTAAACATGACGTTTATTAACGTTTTTGACATTAAAAAAAATTACAAAAATTTATTTTTCAAAAAAATGGAAAAAACCGATTCGTCGGAGCGAGGTGTCCAGCCCGTGCGGTAATGCCAGCAGGCGATCCGGGGTACTCGAAATTTTTCTAAGTCCCGACGGTCAAGAGTAAACTTTTTCATCGCATATTTCAAAATTTTTTCAATGTTTAATCTACGCATAAAAACGCAGTTTATCGCAGTTTTTAACGTTGAGAAAATTGACAAAAATTTTTTTTTCACTGAAAATGGAAAAAATGTATCGGTCGATGCGGGCTATCCAGGCCGTGCGGTAATTCCAGCAGGCGATCCGGGGTACTCGAAATTTTTCTAAGTCCCGACGGTCAAGAGTAAACTTTTTCATCACATATTTCAAAATTTTTTTAATGTTTAATCCACGCATAAAAACGCAGTTTATTAACGTTTTTAACGTTGAGAAAATTGACAAAAATTTTTTTTTCACTGAAAATGGAAAAAATGTATCGGTCGATGCGGGCTATCCAGGCCGTGCGGTAATTCCAGCAGGCGATCCGGGGTACTCGAAATTTTTCTAAGTCCCGACGGTCAAGAGTAAACTTTTTCATCACATATTTCAAAATTTTTTTAATGTTTAATCCACGCATAAAAACGCAGTTTATTAACGTTTTTAACGTTGAGAAAATTGACAAAAATTTTTTTTTCACTGAAAATGGAAAAAATGTATCGGTCGATGCGGGCTATCCAGGCCGTGCGGTAATTCCAGCAGGCGATCCGGGGTACTCGAAATTTTTCTAAGTCCCGACGGTCAAGAGTAAACTTTTTCATCACATATTTCAAAATTTTTTTAATGTTTAATCCACGCATAAAAACGCAGTTTATTAACGTTTTTAACGTTGAGAAAATTGACAAAAATTTTTTTTTCACTGAAAATGGAAAAAATGTATCGGTCGATGCGGGCTGTCCAGGCCGTGCGGTAATTCCAGCAGGCGATCCGAGGTACTCGAAATTTTTCTAAGTCCGAACGGTCAAGAGTAAACTTTTTCATCACATATTTCAAAATTTTTTTAATGTTTAATCCACGCATAAAAACGCAGTTTATTAACGTTTTTAACGTTGAGAAAATTGACAAAAATTTTTTTTTCACTGAAAATGGAAAAAATGTATCGGTCGATGCGAGCTGTCCAGGCCGTGCGGTAATTCCAGCCGGCGATCCGAGGTACTCGAAATTTTTCTAAGTCCGAACGGTCAAGAGTAAACTTTTTCATCACATATTTCAAAATTTTTTCAATGTTTAATCCACTCATAAAAACGCAGTTTATTAACGTTTTTAACGTTGAGAAAATTGACAAAAATTTTTTTT
>NW_027476015.1:7500-15000 GCF_051020985.1 Nomia melanderi | reverse complement strand
TATTCGACCCGTTACGAATACGCATGCTCGTCCCGCACGATTTTAACACACACCGTGTTTTTCTCCAGTCGTCAAAGCGTTCGTGCGTCGAATTCGAAAAATAAAAAAAAAAGAAAAACACCTTTTCTCTCTCTCGGGGTAAAAGAGTCGATGTGTATTGTGTATAAAGGTTCTGCGAGAAGTCTCGTTTTGACGTGTGTTCCGCCGATAACGACGATCCTCCGAAACGGGGATACAGAAACGTTACACCTCACAACACGATCTCCGTCTCTTCTCTATAGCAGAAACCGATAAAAATACACCTCCCGAAAGAGAGTATATGGTGATTCTTTTTATATATATATATTTCGAAATTCAACTGAACGTGGCGGAAGCGCACGGTGGTGGTCCAGCGAGGACACGCGACGACGGGGAATAAGAACTATTCGACCCGTTACGAATACGCATGCTCGTCCCGCACGATTTTAACACACACCGTGTTTTTCTCCAGTCGTCAAAGCGTTCGTGCGTCGAATTCGAAAAATAAAAAAAAGAAATACACCTTTTCTCTCTCTCTCGGGGTAAAAAGAGTCGATGTGTATTGTGTATAAAGGTTCTGCTGCGAGAAGTCTCGTTTTGCCGTGTGTTTCGGTAACGACGATCCTCCGAAACGTACATCTCATTCGTAAGAGAGGAAGAAAACAATCTCCCTGGGGCCAGTCGGTAATATACCGACATACGACGTGTCGTGCACATCCGTCTCACGCACGGTATACAAAATATGAATAAAACGTGTGTAGTCTCTCTCTCTCTCGACTTCTTAATATTTTCTTTCACCTCTGACGCATCATTTCAGGTGACGTCGGGAGCGCGGGAAAAAAAATTTTTCTAAACACACGAAACCGTTCATCTCACGAACAGCCGAAAAAGTTGTCGCTCAGATCCATATCGCAGTGGAGCGGTATCCGCGGGCGGTCGTAATTGAACGACGCACGACGCCGCGAACACTCACGCGAGTCCATACAAACGATTCCGATCGTTTTGCAACAACTAGAACGTACACTGTCCGTGAAATTCACAGAATTTTCGCGTGTCCGCGACAAACGCCGACGAGACACCCATCGTTCGCTCGTACGTAGCATCCTTCTCTTAACCCGACTCAGAAACGTTCTTTGCGCCCTTCGGTAAAAAAACGTTCGATCCGAAGAGGTGAACGACGGCGGGGATTTGACAGAGCTACGCAAGCAGTGTATGGTACGTAAACGACCCTCAGCCAGGCGTGGTCCAGGAATTGTATCCGTGGACCGCAATGTGCGTTCGAAATGTCGATGTTCATGTGTCCTGCAGTTCACACGTTGACGCGCAATTAGCTGCGTTCTTCATCGACCCACGAGCCAAGTGATCCACCGTTCAGGGTAATCGTATAAATTTTATATTTCACATATATAATTTTATTCTCATTTGTTCGACCTAATATCTCTCTTCTTTCAAAGAGAAGATAAAAGTTGATACCTGAATCTCCGACCAGCGCGCGAAGGAGATTCAGGCGTCGCCTTGGAGACGACACCGAAGCCTTTCGAGACGAAAAACGTTCAAGTAATATGTATATATTTCTCGACGTTCCGGGCGTATAGTGCATTCAAAAACCCGCGAAAGACGCAGAAGACTCGCACGCGTGGAAACGACGGGGATATATTTTGTATCCTACCCGATACTGAATCCATCGCGTGCAGTCGACCCTCGCGTTCTTCCGATCAGACGCATCTATTGTTGCGCGCATGTTTTCGCGTCGCATCGCGCGAAACGTTGCACGAATCGTACCGATCGATCGATTGAAAGCAAATAATGAAAAAAGACTTCACAGCTGGCTCTTTGCCGGTCATTCGTCCCATGTTATCTCTTGCCGCGAAATTGGCGCGCAAGAGTTGGGTGTCAGACGCGCGGCTTTAAAACGAGCTTCACGGCCGGTCCCTTCGTTACCGCTTTCGTTCTTTCTCTCGGAACGACCATGAACGAACACGACGAGCGACGCTACGGCATACACACGTCCACGGATTCGATTAAAAAAACAGACTTCACAGCTGGCTCTTTGCCGGTCATCGTCCCATATTATCTCTTGCCGCGAAATTGGCGCGCAAGAGTTGGGTGTCAGACGCACGGCTTTAAAACGAGCTTCACGGCCGGTCCTCTCAATTCCGTGTACGGTACACGCAAGATGCGGGTTCCACTTCCAGACTACCCGGTCCCTTCTCTCTACGAGAATCGATAGTAGAAGAACGGCTCGAAAACGCGTCTCAGAGACTAGGGGAAAAGAAGCGGTATGCGAGCGAAACGAAAACGCATTATGGAAACGTCGCGAAACAATGTTCGACGGTTGCTCGGTTCCAATCGTGCGGCCGTTTCAATTTCTCGTGCGCTTCACCGTCCCTCCGTAACTCTGGCCGATCGCGTATACCGAAGAGCCGACACGCGCAAAAACCACAGGCATTGTATACTGTATATATATATGTTACAGTCACAGCCTTCGCGCGTTTTACTCTCCGACGCGGGGTTTCCACGACGAAAGAGAGACAGTTTCGTGGCGGGTGACTCGGCCGAATCGCTACGACGGGTATTTCTATTATAGAACGAATCATCGCCACCCTTTACCAGTGCCCGACGAAGGAATCACAAGGTCATCTGGAGTTTACAATGCCAGCGACGGTAATTCCAACGAAGACCCGATAAGTCAACTCATCGTTCTATTTCTCCCCGTACAGAAAAGCGAATCGACGCTAACGCACCTCGCGCAAGCACGAACGTTCTCTTCGCGTGGATCATCCCATCGTCGAAAGATGTAAAGACGCATTGGAGATCGTGGTCTCTGGCGGGCTCATTGCACGCCCCACTGCATATCTTTCCTCGAATCGAGAATGATTCGTCCACTAAGGCTGCGAAACTACGCGTCGAGGAAACTAGGGGAAAGAAGCGGGATGCGAGCGAAACGACAATACATTATGGAAACGTCGCGAAACAATGTTCGGCGGTTGCTCGTTTCCTCCTGCGGACGTTTCATTGCTCGGGCGCTTCACGTCCCTCCGTAACCTTCGCGCGATCGCGTGCCCCGGAGAGCCGGCAACCGGTGAACCACAGGCGTATAAACTATAGTCTTCTATAGCAAGCCTTCGGCGGTTACTCTCCGACGCGGGGATTCCACGACGAGAGAGAATTTCGTGGCGGGTGACATCGGTCGAAACGCTACGACGGGTATTTCTATTATAGAACGAATCATCGCCACCCTTTACCAGTGCCCGACGAAGGAATCACAAGGTCATCTGGAGTTTACAATGCCAGCGACGGTAATTCCAACGAAGACCCGATAAGTCAACTCATCGTTCTATTTCTCCCCGTACAGACAAGCGAATCAACGCTATCGCACCTCACGCATGCACGAACGTTCTCTTCGCGTGAATCGTCCCATCGTCGAAAGATATAGCCGCTTGGAGATCGTGGCCCATCAAGTTCTTCCGTAACTCCTGCGCGATCGCGTACCCCGGAGAGCAGGCAACCGGTGAACCACAGGCGTATAAACTATAGTCTTCTATAGCAAGCCTTCGCGTTTACTCTACGACGCGGGGATTCCACGACGAGAGAGATTTTCGTGGCGGGTGACACGGCCGAATCGCTACGACGGGTATTTCTATTATAGAACGAATCATCGCCACCCTTTACCAGTGCCCGACGAAGGAATCACAAGGTCATCTGGAGTTTACAATGCCAGCGACGGTAATTCCAACGAAGACCCGATAAGTCAACTCATCGTTCTATTTCTCCCCGTACAGAAAAGCGAATCGGCGCTATCGCACCTCACGCAAGCAGGAATGATCTCTTCGCGTGGATCGTCCCATCGTCGAAAGATGTAAGACGTACAGAAATCGTGGTCCATCACGATTATTCGTAACTCTCCGAGTCGCGTATCTGAGAGTAGGACAAACGGAGAACCACAGGCATAAATAATACTATATGTTTCTTATATAGTTAGCCTTCGCGTTTTACTCTCCGACATGGGGATTCCACGACGAGAGAGAGTTTCGTGGCGGGTGTCTCGGCCGAATCGCTACGACGGGTATTTCTATTATAGAACGAATCATCGCCACCCTTTACCAGTGCCCGACGAAGGAATCACAAGGTCATCTGGAGTTTACAATGCCAGCGACGGTAATTCCAACGAAGACCCGATAAGTCAACTCATCGTTCTATTTCTCCCCGTACAGAAAAGCGAATCGACGCTATCGCACCTCGCGCGAGCACGTAACTACTCTTCGCGTGGATCGTCCCATCGTCGAAAGATGTAAGACGCACGGAAATCGTGGCCCATCAACGTTTTTTTGTAACTCTGCCGATCGCGTATCACAGAGCCGAGACGCACATACCACAGGCGTATAATACCGTTTTCTTTCGTATGGTAAGCCTTCGCGTTTACTCTTCGGCGCGGGGTTTCCACGTCGAGAGAGACATTCGTGGCGGGTGACATCGGTCGAAACGCTACGACGGGTATTACTATTATAGAACGAATCATCGCCACCCTTTACCAGTGCCCGACGAAGGAATCACAAGGTCATCTGGAGTTTACAATGCCAGCGACGGTAATTCCAACGAAGACCCGATAAGTCAACTCAACGTTCTATTTCTCCCCGTACAGAAAAGCGAATCGACGCTGTTGCACCTCACGCAAGCACGAACGTTCTCTTCGCGTGGATCGTCCCATCGTCGAAAGATGTAAGACGCACGGAAATCGTGGCACATCACGTGTTTTCGGAACTCTGTCGACCGCGTATCTCAGAGACGACGCGCGCGAACCACTGGCATATACTATTATATATCGCGTTTTACCCTCCGACGCGGGGATTCCACGACGAGAGAGAGTTTCGTGAGCGGGTTGACTCGGAAGAAACGCTACGACGGGTATTTCTATTATAGAACGCATCATCGCCACCCTTTACCAGTGCCCGACGAAGGAATCACAAGGTCATCTGGAGTTTACAATGCCAGCGACGGTAATTCCAACGAAGACCCGATAAGTCAACTCAACGTTCTATTTCTCTCCCCGTACAGAAAAGCGAATCGACGCAATCGCACCATACGCGTGCACGTAAACAACTCTTCGCGTGGATCGTCCCATCGTCGAGAGACGTAAGTTTTCATAGTATGAATTCGCGTTTTACTCTCCGACGCGGGGATTCCACGACGAGAGAGAGTTTCGTGAGCGGGTTGACTCGGAAGAAACGCTACGACGGGTATTTCTATTATAGAACGCATCATCGCCACCCTTTACCAGTGCCCGACGAAGGAATCACAAGGTCATCTGGAGTTTACAATGCCAGCGACGGTAATTCCAACGAAGACCCGATAAGTCAACTCAACGTTCTATTTCTCCCCGTACAGAAAAGCGAATCGACGCAATCGCACCATACGCGTGCACGTAAACAACTCTTCGCGTGGATCGTCCCATCGTCGAGAGACGTAAGTTTTCATAGTATGAATTCGCGTTTTACTCTCCGACGCGGGGATTCCACGACGAGAGAGAGTTTCGTGAGCGGGTTGACTCGGAAGAAACGCTACGACGGGTATTTCTATTATAGAACGCATCATCGCCACCCTTTACCAGTGCCCGACGAAGGAATCACAAGGTCATCTGGAGTTTACAATGCCAGCGACGGTAATTCCAACGAAGACCCGATAAGTCAACTCAACGTTCTATTACTCCCCGTACAGAAAAGCGAATCGACGCAATCGCACCATACGCGTGCACGTAACAACTCTTCGCGTGGATCGTCCCATCGTCGAGAGACGTAAGTTTCATAGTAAGCCTTCGGCGTTTTACTCTCCGACGCGGGGATTCCACGACGAGAGAGAGAGTTTCGTGAGCGGGTTGACTCGGAAGAAACGCTACGACGGGTATTTCTATTATAGAACGCATCATCGCCACCCTTTACCAGTGCCCGACGAAGGAATCACAAGGTCATCTGGAGTTTACAATGCCAGCGACGGTAATTCCAACGAAGACCCGATAAGTCAACTCAACGTTCTATTTCTCCCCGTACAGAAAAGCGAATCGACGCAATCGCACCATACGCGTACACGTAAACAACTCTTCGCGTGGATCGTCCCATCGTCGAGAGACGTAAGTTTTCATAGTATGAATTCGCGTTTTACTCTCCGACGCGGGGATTCCACGACGAGAGAGAGTTTCGTGAGCGGGTTGACTCCGAAGAAACGCTACGACGGGTATTTCTATTATAGAACGCATCATCGCCACCCTTTACCAGTGCCCGACGAAGGAATCACAAGGTCATCTGGAGTTTACAATGCCAGCGACGGTAATTCCAACGAAGACCCGATAAGTCAACTCAACGTTCTATTTCTCCCCGTACAGAAAAGCGAATCGACGCAATCGCACCATACGCGTGCACGTAAACAACTCTTCGCGTGGATCGTCCCATCGTCGAGAGACGTAAGTTTTCATAGTATGAATTCGCGTTTTACTCTCCGACGCGGGGATTCCACGACGAGAGAGAGTTTCGTGAGCGGGTTGACTCGGAAGAAACGCTACGACGGGTATTTCTATTATAGAACGCATCATCGCCACCCTTTACCAGTGCCCGACGAAGGAATCACAAGGTCATCTGGAGTTTACAATGCCAGCGACGGTAATTCCAACGAAGACCCGATAAGTCAACTCAACGTTCTATTACTCCCCGTACAGAAAAGCGAATCGACGCAATCGCACCATACGCGTGCACGTAACAACTCTTCGCGTGGATCGTCCCATCGTCGAGAGACGTAAGTTTCCATACTATGAATTCGCGTTTTACTCTCCGACGCGGGGATTCCACGACGAGAGAGTGTTTCGTGAGCGGGTTGACTCGGAAGAAACGCTACGACGGGTATTTCTATTATAGAACGCATCATCGCCACCCTTTACCAGTGCCCGACGAAGGAATCACAAGGTCATCTGGAGTTTACAATGCCAGCGACGGTAATTCCAACGAAGACCCGATAAGTCAACTCAACGTTCTATTGCTCCCCGTACAGAAAAGCGAATCGACGCAATCGCACCATACGCGTGCACGTAACAACTCTTCGCGTGGATCGTCCCATCGTCGAGAGACGTAAGTTTCATAAGTAAGCCTTCGGCGTTTTACTCTCCGACGCGGGGATTCCACGACGAGAGAGTGTTTCGTGGCGGGTGACTAGGCCGAAACGCTACGACGGGTATTTCTATTATAGAACGAATCATCGCCACCCTTTACCAGTGCCCGACGAAGGAATCACAAGGTCATCTGGAGTTTACAATGCCAGCGACGGTAATTCCAACGAAGACCCGATAAGTCAGCTCATCGTTCTATTTCTCCCCGTACAGAAAAGCGAATCGACGCTATCGCACCTCGCGCGAGCACGTAACAACTCTTCGCGTGGATCGTCCCATCGTCGAGAGACGTAAGACGCACGGAAATCGTGGTTCATCGCGTCTTTTCCTAC
>NW_027476015.1:0-5000 GCF_051020985.1 Nomia melanderi | reverse complement strand
GCCCGCCACCGATTGGTTTTGATCTAATAAAAGCGTTCCTACCATCTCTGGTCGGAACTCTGTTTTGCATGTATTAGCTCTAGAATTACCACAGTTATCCAAGTAAATGTGGGTACGATCTAAGGAACCATAACTGATTTAATGAGCCATTCGCGGTTTCACCTTAATACGGCATGTACTGAGACATGCATGGCTTAATCTTTGAGACAAGCATATGACTACTGGCAGGATCAACCAGGGAGCTTCGAGTAAATTTTCATCATACGAAGCAAAAATATGTATGTATATATATATCTTAGTCGCCGACTCTCTCCCCTTAAGAGTCGGATCGACGATACTTTTTCTCGTCTTTAAGACAGTTCTCTTTCTCCTCTCTCTTCTCTCTACTCTCTTCTCTCTTCTCTCTTCTCTTTCGAGTTGGTAAATTTCGCTCCACTATTAGATTACCAACTCCGCACGAATTACCACATGGGTATATCCGCGCATATACATCAGGAGGACCTCCAAAAATTTCAAACTCTCCCGTGTATCTCTCCGAGATCTTTTTAGAAGAAAAAGAATCTCGGATGTCACATCGACTTTCAGGTTTGTAAGCACGTATGCTCGAGCGCTCTCCATCGTGTAAGCACGGACATAACGCACGAAGTCCGAAGACCGCGTACGTTAACATGCTGGACATATCGAGAAAGCGCGAACCATGCTAGGCGTACCCATGTCGAGGCCCTCGCGTTAAAGATCATACTCTTCTTTTCGTTCTCTCTTCTTTGCCCAGAAATAATATATATTTCTTATAATATATACCTCTTAGTTTATGTATTTCTCTCTTAGGACACCTCAATTTTATATGTATATATTATATTTCATTCGAACAATTTTTGTTCGTCGCCCCTTTTTGTGTGTAGTATTTCGTTTGGTCTTTGCCATTAAATTTTTGTATACGAAAAATATATTTTCGCTCGGATAGAAAACCCCTTTTGGGTTTCTGAGAGTTGATGTGAGAGTCGTACAAGTATAACGAATATACGTTGTATCCAACCCAACATTCTGGGCTTACCACATAAGGGCCATTCGGTCTGAGACACCGACCCGTGGTCATGCTGTGTAGAGAAAAATTCGCAACGGAACGCGGTACAGAACAGTCGAGGAATGGACCTCGAGGAGCTGAACGACTGCTTCTCGACCGAGATCGTAGAATAGCCGCTCGCCCGCCGCTGCGCCGACCGGTCCGCTCGAACCGACGTGCTCTCTTATAGTAACCAAACGGGCGGCCGCGACGACCGCGGCGCCGGCCGCTCAGCACGGGCGCTTATGGTGGTAAACTGCCGCGCGTACAGACCAACCGGCCGGGCTGCTGGTACTTAGCCGCTGAAACTATGGTCGATTCGAACATATATTAACATACGATTTTTATTCGATAAATCGTTATTGTACATATTAAACGTTAGTTTCCACCGAAAGAAAAATTTTTTAGAATTTTTTTTTTCCAAAAATTGCAAGAGTAAACTTTTTTAATATTCGATTTAAAAATTTTTAAATGCTTAATCCTTACATTAAACTACTGGGAGAACTCAGAAATCATAATGAAAAAAATTACAAAAATTTATTTTTCTCAGAAACTCCGAAAAACAGAGTGGTCGAATCCGTGCAAGCCGGAATTTTTCTAAGTCCCCACGGTCAAGAGTAAACTTTTTTAATAAGCGTTTTAAAATTATTTCAATGTTTAATCCATGCGTAAACATGAAGTTTATTAACGTTTTTAACATTAAAAAAAATTACAAAAATTTATTTTTCAAAAAAAATGGAAAAAACCGATTCGTCGGAGCGAGGTGTCCTGCCCGTGCGGTAATTCCAGCAGGCGAATCGGACTTCCCGAAATTTTTCTAAGTCCCACGGTCGACACCAACTTTTTTAATAAGCGTTTTAAAATTATTTCAATGTTTAATCCATGCGTAAACATGAAGTTTATTAACGTTTTTAACATTAAAAAAAATTACAAAAATTTATTTTTCGGAAAAAAAGGAAAAAACCGATTCGGCGGAGCGAGGTGTCCAGCCCGTGCGGTAATTCCAGCAGGCGAATCGGACTTCCCGAAATTTTTCTAAGTCCCACGGTCGACACCAACTTTTTTAATAAGCGTTTTAAAATTATTTCAATGTTTAATCCATGCGTAAACATGAAGTTTATTAACGTTTTTAACATTAAAAAAAATTACAAAAATTTATTTTTCGGAAAAAATGGAAAAAACCGATTCGTCGGAGCGAGGTGTCCTGCCCGTGCGGTAATTCCAGCAGGCGAATCGGACTTCCCGAAATTTTTCTAAGTCCCACGGTCGACACCAACTTTTTTAATAAGCGTTTTAAAATTATTTCAATGTTTAATCCATGCGTAAACATGAAGTTTATTAACGTTTTTAACATTAAAAAAAATTACAAAAATTTATTTTTCGGAAAAAAAGGAAAAAACCGATTCGGCGGAGCGAGGTGTCCAGCCCGTGCGGTAATTCCAGCAGGCGAATCGGACTTCCCGAAATTTTTCTAAGTCCCACGGTCGACACCAACTTTTTTAATAAGTGTTTTAAAATTATTTCAATGTTTAATCCATGCGTAAACATGAAGTTTATTAACGTTTTTAACATTAAAAAAAATTACAAAAATTTATTTTTCGGAAAAAATGGAAAAAACCGATTCGTCGGAGCGAGGTGTCCTGCCCGTGCGGTAATTCCAGCAGGCGAATCGGACTTCCCGAAATTTTTCTAAGTCCCACGGTCGACACCAACTTTTTTAATAAGCGTTTTAAAATTATTTCAATGTTTAATCCATGCGTAAACATGAAGTTTATTAACGTTTTTAACATTAAAAAAAATTACAAAAATTTATTTTTCGGAAAAAAAGGAAAAAACCGATTCGGCGGAGCGAGGTGTCCAGCCCGTGCGGTAATTCCAGCAGGCGAATCGGACTTCCCGAAATTTTTCTAAGTCCCACGGTCGACACCAACTTTTTTAATAAGTGTTTTAAAATTATTTCAATGTTTAATCCATGCGTAAACATGAAGTTTATTAACGTTTTTAACATTAAAAAAAATTACAAAAATTTATTTTTCGGAAAAAATGGAAAAAACCGATTCGTCGGAGCGAGGTGTCCTGCCCGTGCGGTAATTCCAGCAGGCGAATCGGACTTCCCGAAATTTTTCTAAGTCCCACGGTCGACACCAACTTTTTTAATAAGCGTTTTAAAATTATTTCAATGTTTAATCCATGCGTAAACATGATGTTTATTAACGTTTTCAACGTTAAAAAAAATTACAAAAATTTATTTTTCAAGAAAAATGGAAAATACCGATTCGGCGGAGCGAGGTGTCCAGCCCGTGCGGTAATTCCAGCAGGCGAATCGGACTTCCCGAAATTTTTCTAAGTCCCACGGTCGACACCAACTTTTTTAATAAGTGTTTTAAAATTATTTCAATGTTTAATCCATGCGTAAACATGACGTTTATTAACGTTTTTGACATTAAAAAAAATTACAAAAATTTATTTTTCAAAAAAAATGGAAAAAACCGATTCGTCGGAGCGAGGTGTCCAGCCCGTGCGGTAATTCCAGCAGGCGAATCGGACTTCCCGAAATTTTTCTAAGTCCCACGGTCGACACCAACTTTTTTAATAAGCGTTTTAAAATTATTTCAATGTTTAATCCATGCGTAAACATGATGTTTATTAACGTTTTCAACGTTAAAAAAAATTACAAAAATTTATTTTTCAAAAAAAATGGAAAAAACCGATTCGTCGGAGCGAGGTGTCCTGCCCGTGCGGTAATTCCAGCAGGCGAATCGGACTTCCCGAAATTTTTCTAAGTCCCACGGTCGACACCAACTTTTTTAATAAGTGTTTTAAAATTATTTCAATGTTTAATCCATGCGTAAACATGACGTTTATTAACGTTTTTGACATTAAAAAAAATTACAAAAATTTATTTTTCAAAAAAAATGGAAAAAACCGATTCGTCGGAGCGAGGTGTCCAGCCCGTGCGGTAATGCCAGCAGGCGATCCGGGGTACTCGAAATTTTTCTAAGTCCCGACGGTCAAGAGTAAACTTTTTCATCGCATATTTCAAAATTTTTTCAATGTTTAATCTACGCATAAAAACGCAGTTTATCGCAGTTTTTAACGTTGAGAAAATTGACAAAAATTTTTTTTTCACTGAAAATGGAAAAAATGTATCGGTCGATGCGGGCTATCCAGGCCGTGCGGTAATTCCAGCAGGCGATCCGGGGTACTCGAAATTTTTCTAAGTCCCGACGGTCAAGAGTAAACTTTTTCATCACATATTTCAAAATTTTTTTAATGTTTAATCCACGCATAAAAACGCAGTTTATTAACGTTTTTAACGTTGAGAAAATTGACAAAAATTTTTTTTTCACTGAAAATGGAAAAAATGTATCGGTCGATGCGGGCTGTCCAGGCCGTGCGGTAATTCCAGCAGGCGATCCGAGGTACTCGAAATTTTTCTAAGTCCGAACGGTCAAGAGTAAACTTTTTCATCACATATTTCAAAATTTTTTTAATGTTTAATCCACGCATAAAAACGCAGTTTATTAACGTTTTTAACGTTGAGAAAATTGACAAAAATTTTTTTTTCACTGAAAATGGAAAAAATGTATCGGTCGATGCGAGCTGTCCAGGCCGTGCGGTAATTCCAGCCGGCGATCCGAGGTACTCGAAATTTTTCTAAGTCCGAACGGTCAAGAGTAAACTTTTTCATCACATATTTCAAAATTTTTTCAATGTTTAATCCACTCATAAAAACGCAGTTTATTAACGTTTTTAACGTTGAGAAAATTGACAAAAATTTTTTTTTCACTGAAAATGGAAAAAATGTATCGGTCGATGCGGGCTGTCCAGGCCGTGCGGTAATTCCAGCAGGCGATCCGGGGTACTCGAAATTTTTCTAAGTCCGAACGGTCAAGAATAAACTTTTTTATTACATGTTTTAAAAATTTTTCAATGC
>NW_027476014.1:0-22615 GCF_051020985.1 Nomia melanderi | reverse complement strand
ACTAACAAAACTATATAAAACTATACAAAACTAACAAAACTATATAAAACTATATAAAACTATATAAAACTATATAGTACTATATAAAACTATATAAAACTATATAAAACTATATAAAACTGTACAAAACTATATAAAACTATACAAAACTAACAAAACTATATAAAACTATATAAAACTATATAAAACTAACAAAACTATATCAACCTATATAAAACTCTATAGAACTATATAAAACTAACAAAACTATATAAAACTATAAGAAACTATTTAAAACTATATAAAACTATATAAAACTATATAAAACTAACATAACTATATAAAACTATGTACCACTATATAAAACGATATAAAACTAATAAAACTATATAAAACAGTATATAACTAATAAAACTATATACAACTATATAAAACTCTATAAAACTATATAAAACTATATAAAACTATATAAAACTATACAAAACTAACAAAACTATATAAAACTATATAAAACTATATAAAACTATACAAAACTAACAAAACTATATAAAACTATATAAAACTATATAAAACTATATAAAACTATACAAAACTAACAAAACTATATAAAACTATATAAAACTATATAAAACTATACAAAACTAACAAAACTATATAAAACTGTATAAAACAATATAAAACTAACAAAACTATATCAACCTATATAAAACTCTATAGAACTATATAAAACTATATAAAACTATACAACATTATGTAAAACTAATAAAACTATATAAAACTATATAGTACTCTATAAAACTATATAAAACTGACAAAACTATATAAAACTATGTAAAACTATATAAAACTATATAAAACTCTATAAAACTATATAAAACTATATAAAACTATATAAAAATATATAAAACTATACAAAACTAACAAAACTATACAAAACTATACAAAACTATATAAAACTAACAAAACTATATAAAACTATATAAAACTGTACAAAACTATATAAAACTATACAAAACTAACAAAACTAACAAAACTATACAAAACTATATAAAACTATTTAATACTATATAAAACTATATAAAACTATATAAAACTGTACAAAACTATATAAAACTATACAAAACTAACAAAACTATATAAAACTATATAAAACTATATAAAACAATATAAAACTATATAAAACTATATAAAACTATACAAAACTAACAAAACGATATAAAACTATACAAAACTAACAAAACTGTATAAAACTATATAAAACTATATAAAACTATATAAAACTATATAGTACTATATAAAACTATATAAAACTAACAAAACTATATAAAACTATGTAAAACTATATAAAACTATATAAAACTATACAAAACTATATAAAACTATATAAAACTATATAAAACTATATAAAACTATATAAAACTATATAAAACTATACAAAATTATGTAAAACTAATAAAACTATATAAAACTATATAGTACTCTATAAAACTATATAAATCTAACAAAACTATATAAAACTATATAAAACTCTTGAAAACTATATAAAACTATATAAAACTATATAACACTATATAAAACTAACAAAACTATACAAAACTATGTAAAACTATACAAAACTATATAAAACTATACAAAACTAACAGAACTATATAAAACTATATAAAACTATTTAAAACTATATAAAACTATATAAAACTATATAAAACTAACAAAACTATATAAAACTATGTACCACTATATAAAACGATATAAAACTAATAAAAGTATATAAAACTGTATATAACTAATAAAACTATATAAAACTATATAAAACTCTATAAAACTATATAAAACTACATAAAACTATATAAAACTATATAAAACTAACAAATCTATATAAAACTATACAAAATTATGTAAAACTAATAAAACTATATAAAACTATATAGTACTATATAAAACTATATAAAACTATGAAAACTATATAAAACTATGTAAAACTATATAAAACTATATAAAACTATATAAAACTATACAAAACTATATTAAACTATACAAAACTAACAAAACTATATAAAACTATATAAAACTATATAAAACTATATAAAACTTTTAAAACTATTTCAAACTATATAAAACTATATAAAACAATATAAAACTAACAAAACTATATAAAACTATATACCACTATATAAAACGATATAAAACTAATAAAACTGTATAAAACTGTATATAACTAATAAAACTATATAAAACTATACAAAACTAACAAAACTATATACAACTATATAAAACTAACAAAACTGTATAAAACTATATAAAACTATATAAAACTCTATAAAACTCGATAAAACTATATAACACTATATAAAAATATATAAAACTATATAAAACTCTATAAAACTCTATAAAACTATATAAAACTATATAAAACTAACAAAAGTATATAAAACTATTTAAAACTAACACAACTATATAAAACTATGTACCACTATATAAAAGGATATAAAACTATACAAAACTAACAAAACTATATAAAACTATATAAAACTCTATAAAACTATACAAAACTAACAAAACTATATAAAACTATATTAAACTATATAAAACTGTATAAAACTATATAAAACTAACAAAACTATATCAACCTATATAAAACTCTATAGAACTATATAAAACTATATAAAACTATACAAAATTATGTAAAACTAATAAAACTATATAAAACTATATAGTACTCTATAAAACTATATAAAACTGACAAAACTATATAAAACTATGTAAAACTATATAAAACTATATAAAACTCTATAAAACTATATAAAACTATATAAAACTATATAAAAATATATAAAACTATACAAAACTAACAAAACTATACAAAACTATATAAAACTAACAAAACTATATAAAACTATATAAAACTGTACAAAACTATATAAAACTATACAAAACTAACAAAACTAACAAAACTATACATAACTATATAAAACTATTTAATACTATATAAAACTATATAAAACTATATAAAACTGTACAAAACTATATAAAACTATACAAAACTAACAAAACAATATAAAACTATATAAAACTATATAAAACAATATAAAACTATATAAAACTATATAAAACTATACAAAACTAACAAAACGATATAAAACTATACAAAACTAACAGAACTATATAAAACTATATAAAACTAACAAAACTATATAAAACTATGTACCACTATATAAAACGATATAAAACTAATAAAAGTATATAAAACTGTATATAACTAATAAAACTATATAAAACTATATAAAACTATTTAATACTATATAAAAATATATAAAACTATACAAAACTAACAAAACTATATAAAACTATGTAAAACTATATAAAACTATATAAAACTATACAAAACTATATAAAACTATATAAAACTATATAAAACTATATAAAACTATATAAAACTATACAAAATTATGTAAAACTAATAAAACTATATAAAACTATATAGTACTCTATAAAACTATATAAAACTTACAAAACTGTATAAAACTATATAAAACTCTTGAAAACTATATAAAACTATATAAAACTATATAACACTATATAAAACTAACAAAACTATACAAAACTATGTAAAACTATACAAAACCATATAAAACTATACAAAACTAACAGAACTATATAAAACTATATAAAACTAACAAAACTATATAAAACTATGTACCACTATATAAAACGATATAAAACTAATAAAAGTATATAAAACTGTATATAACTAATAAAACTATATAAAACTATATAAAACTCTATAAAACTATATAAAACTACATAAAACTATATAAAACTATATAAAACTAACAAATCTATATAAAACTATACAAAATTATGTAAAACTAATAAAACTATATAAAACTATATAGTACTATATAAAACTATATAAAAGTATATAAAACTATATAAAACTATACAAAACTATATTAAACTATACAAAACTAACAAAACTATATAAAACTATATAAAACTATATAAAACTATTTAAAACTATTTCAAACTATATAAAACTATATAAAACTATATAAAACTAACAAAACTATATAAAACTATATAAAACTAACAAAACTATATAAAACTATATACCACTATATAAAACGATATAAAACTAATAAAACTGTATAAAACTGTATATAACTAATAAAACTATATAAAACTATACAAAACTAACAAAACTATATACAACTATATAAAACTAACAAAACTGTATAAAACTATATAAAACTATATAAAACTCTATAAAACTCGATAAAACTATATAACACTATATAAAAATATATAACACTATATAAAACTCTATAAAACTCTATAAAACTATATAAAACTATATAAAACTAACAAAAGTATATAAAACTATATAAAACTAACACAACTATATAAAACTATGTACCACTATATAAAACGATATAAAACTATACAAAACTAACAAAACTATATAAAACTATATTAAACTATATAAAACTGTATAAAACTATATAAAACTAACAAAACTATATCAACCTATATAAAACTCTATAGAACTATATAAAACTATATAAAACTATACAAAATTATGTAAAACTAATAAAACTATATAAAACTATATAGTACTCTATAAAACTATATAAAACTAACAAAACTATATAAAACTATGTAAAACTATATAAAACTATATAAAACTATACAAAACTAACAAAACGATATAAAACTATACAAAACTAACAAAACTATATAAAACTATATAAAACTATATAAAACTATATAGTACTATATAAAACTATATAAAACTATGTAAAACTATATAAAACTATATAATACTATATAAAACTATACAAAACTATATAAAACTATATAAAACTATATAAAACTATACAAAATTATGTAAAACTAATAAAACTATATAAAACTATATAGTACTCTATAAAACTATATAAAACTTACAAAACTGTATAAAACTATGTTAAACTATGTAAAACTATATAAAACTAAATAAAACTATATAAAACTATATAAAACTATATAAAACTATATAAAACTATATAAAACTATATAAAACTATATAAAACTCTATAAAACTATATAAAACTATATGAAACTATATAAAACTAACGAAACTATATAAAACTATATAAAACTATATAAAACTATATAAAACTAATAAAACTATATAAAACTATATAAAACTATATAAAACTCTATAAAACTCTATAAAACTGTATAAAACTATATAGAACCATATAAAACTATATAAAACTATATAAAACTGTCTGAAACTGTATAAAACTAACAAAACTATATACAACTATATAAAACGATGTAAATCTAACAAAACTATATAAAACTATATAACACTATATAAAACTATATAAAACTAACAAAACTATATAAAACTAACAAAACTATATAAGACTATATAAAACTATATAAAACTGTATAAAACTAACAAAACTATATAAAACTATATAAAACTATATAAAACTATATAAAACTATATAAAACTAATAAACCTATATAAAACTATTCAAAACTCTATAAAAGTATATAAAACTAATGAAACTATATAAAACTATATAAAACTAACAAAACTATATAAAACTATACAAAACTAACAAAACTATATAAAACTATATAAAACTATATAAAACTATATAGTACTATATAAAACTATATAAAACAATATAAAACTATATAAAACTATACAAAATTATGTAAAACTAATAAAACTATATAAAACTATATAGTACTCTATAAAACTATATAAAACTAACAAAACTATATAAAACTATGTAAAACTATATAAAACTATATAAAACTATACAAAACTAACAAAACGATATAAAACTATACAAAACTATCAAAACTATATAAAACTATATAAAACTATATAAAACTATATAGTACTATATAAAACTATATAAAACTATGTAAAACTATATAAAACTATATAAAACTATATAAAACTATACAAAACTATATAAAACTATATAAAACTATATAAAACTATACAAAATTATGTAAAACTAATAAAACTATATAAAACTGTATAAAACTATACAAAATTATGTCAAACTAATAAAACTATATAAAACTATATAAAACTCTATAAAACTATATAGAACTACATAAAACTATATATAAAACTATACAAAACTAACCAAACTATATACAACTATATAAAACTAACAAAACTGTATAAAACTATATAAAACAATATAAAACTCTATAAAACTCTATAAAACTATATAACACTATATAAAACTATATAAATCTATATAAAACTGTATAAAACTATATAGAACCATTTAAACTATATAAAACTGTCTGAAACTGTATAAAACTATATAAACTATATGAAACTATATAAAACTACATAAAACTATATAAAACTATATAAAACTAAATAAAACTATATAAAACTATATAAAACTATATAAAACTATATAAAACTAACAAAACTATATAAAACAATGTAAAATTATATAAAACTATATAAAACTATACAAAACTAACAAAACTATATAAAACTATATAAAACTATATAAAACTATACAAAACTAACAAAACTATATAAAACTATATTAAACTATATAAAACTGTATAAAACAATATAAAACTAACAAAACTATATCAACCTATATAAAACTCTATAGAACTATATAAAACTATATAAAACTATACAAAATTATGTAAAACTAATAAAACTATATAAAACTATATAGTACTTTATAAAACTATATAAAACTGACAAAACTATATAAAACTATGTAAAACTATATAAAACTATATAAAACTCTATAAAACTATATAAAACTATATAAAACTATATAAAAATATATAAAACTATACAAAACTAACAAAACTATACAAAACTATATAAAACTAACAAAACTATATAAAACTATATAAAACTGTACAAAACTATATAAAACTATACAAAACTAACAAAACTAACAAAACTATACATAACTATATAAAACTATTTAATACTATATAAAACTATATAAAACTATATAAAACTGTACAAAACTATATAAAACTATACAAAACTAACAAAACTATATACAACTATATAAAACTAACAAAACTGTATAAAACTATATAAAACTATATAAAACTCTATAAAACTCGATAAAACTATATAACACTATATAAAAATATATAAAACTATATAAAACTCTATAAAACTCTATAAAACTATATAAAACTATATAAAACTAACAAAAGTATATAAAACTATATAAAACTAACACAACTATATAAAACTATGTACCACTATATAAAACGATATAAAACTATACAAAACTAACAAAACTATATAAAACTATATTAAACTATATAAAACTGTATAAAACTATATAAAACTAACAAAACTATATCAACCTATATAAAACTCTATAGAACTATATAAAACTATATAAAACTATACAAAATTATGTAAAACTAATAAAACTATATAAAACTATATAGTACTCTATAAAACTATATAAAACTAACAAAACTATATAAAACTATGTAAAACTATATAAAACTATATAAAACTATACAAAACTAACAAAACGATATAAAACTATACAAAACTAACAAAACTATATAAAACTATATAAAACTATATAAAACTATATAGTACTATATAAAACTATATAAAACTATGTAAAACTATATAAAACTATATAATACTATATAAAACTATACAAAACTATATAAAACTATATAAAACTATATAAAACTATACAAAATTATGTAAAACTAATAAAACTATATAAAACTATATAGTACTCTATAAAACTATATAAAACTTACAAAACTGTATAAAACTATGTTAAACTATGTAAAACTATATAAAACTAAATAAAACTATATAAAACTATATAAAACTATATAAAACTATATACAACTATATAAAACGATATAAATCTAACAAAACTATATAAAACTATATAACACTATATAAAACTATATAAAACTAACAAAACTATATAAAACTAACAAAACTATATAAGACTATATAAAACTATATAAAACTGTATAAAACTAACAAAACTATATAAAACTATATAAAACTATATAAAACTATATAAAACTATATAAAACTATATAAAACTAATAAACCTATATAAAACTATTCAAAACTCTATAAAAGTATATAAAACTAATGAAACTATATAAAACTATATAAAACTAACAAAACTATATAAAACTATACAAAACTAACAAATCTATATAAAACTATATAAAACTATATAAAACTATATAGTACTATATAAAACTATATAAAACAATATAAAACTATATAAAACTATACAAAATTATGTAAAACTAATAAAACTATATAAAACTATATAGTACTCTATAAAACTATATAAAACTAACAAAACTATATAAAACTATGTAAAACTATATAAAACTATATAAAACTATACAAAACTAACAAAACGATATAAAACTATACAAAACTATCAAAACTATATAAAACTATATAAAACTATATAAAACTATATAAAACTATATAAAACTCTATAAAACTATATAAAACTATACAAAACTAACAAAACTAACAAAACTATATAAAACTATATAAAACTATATAAAACTATATAAAACTAATTAAAACTATTTGAAACTATATAAAACTATATAAAACTATATAAAACTATATAAAACTCTATAAAACTATATAAAACTATATAAATCGAATAAAACTATATAAAATTATATAGTACTATATAAAACTAACAAAACTATATAAAAGTATATAAAACTATATAAAACTATACAAAACTATATAAAACTAACAAAACTATATAAAACTATATAAAACTGTACAAAACTATATAAAACTATACAAAACTAACAAAACTATATAAAACTATATAAAACTATATAAAACTATATAAAACTATATAAAACTATATAAAACTATATATAACTATATAAAACTATACAAAACAAACAAAACGATATAAAACTATACAAAACTAACAAAACTATATAAAACTATATAAAACTATATAAAACTATATAGTACTATATAAAACTATATAAAACTATACAAAATTATGTAAAACTAATAAAACTATATGAAACTATATAGTACTCTATAAAACTATATAAAACTAACAAAACTATATAAAACTTTATAAAACTCTATAAAACTATATAAAACTATATATAACTATATAAAACTATACAAAACTAACAAAACTATATAAAACTATATAAAACTATTTAAAACTATATAAAACTATATAAAACTATATAAAACTATATAGAACTATGTACCACTATATAAAACGATATAAAACTAATAAAACAATATAAAACTGTATATAACTATTAAAACTATATAAAACTATATAAAACTCTATAAAACTATATAGAACTATATAAAACTATATAAAACTATACAAAATTATGTAAAACTAACGAAACTATATAAAACTATATAAAAGTATATAAAACTATATAAAAGTATATAAAACTATATAAAACTAATAAAACTATATAAAACTATATAAAACTATGTAAAACTATATAAAACTATACAAAACTAACAAAACTATATAAAACTATATAAAACTATATAAAACTATATAAAACTATACAAAACTAACAAAACTATATAAAACTATATTAAACTATATAAAACTGTATAAAACTATATAAAACTAACAAAACTATATCAACCTATATAAAACTCTATAGAACTATACAAAATTATGTAAAACTAATAAAACTATATAAAACTATATAGTACTCTATTAAACTATATAAAACTGACAAAACTATATAAAACTATGTAAAACTATATAAAACTATATAAAACTCTATAAAACTATATAAAACTATATAAAACTATATAAAACTATACAAAACTAACAAAACTATATAAAACTATAGATAACTAACAAAACTATATAAAACTATACAAAACTAACAAAACTATATAAAACTAAATAAAACTATATAAAACCATATAGTACTATATAAAACTATATAAAACTAACAAAACTATATAAAACTATGTAAAACTAACAAAAGTATATAAAACTATGTAAAACTATATAAAACTATAAAAAACTATATAAAACTATATAAAACTATATAAAACTATATAAAACTATACAAAACTAACAAAAGTATATAAAACTATATAAAACTAACAAAACTATATAAAACTATACAAAACTAACAAAACTATATAAAACTATATAAAACTATATAAAACTATATAGTACTATATATAACTATATAAAACAAACAAAACAATATAAAACTATGTACAACTATACAAAACTATATAAAACTATATGAAACTATTTAAAACTATATAAAACTATATAAAACTATATAAGACTAACAAAACTATATAAAACTATGTACCACTATATAAAACGATATAAAACTAATAAAACTATATAAAACTGTATATAACTAATAAAACTATGTAAAACTATATAGTACTATATAAAACTATATAAAACTATATAAAACTATACAAAACTATCAAAACTATATAAAACTATATAAAACTATATAAAACTATATAGTACTATATAAAACTATATAAAACTATGTAAAACTATATAAAACTATATAAAACTATATAAAACTATACAAAACTATATAAAACTATATAAAACTATATAAAACTAATAAACCTATATAAAACTATTCAAAACTCTATAAAAGTATATAAAACTAATGAAACTATATAAAACTATATAAAACTAACAAAACTATATAAAACTATACAAAACTAACAAAACTATATAAAACTATATAAAACTATATAAAACTATATAGTACTATATAAAACTATATAAAACAATATAAAACTATATAAAACTATACAAAATTATGTAAAACTAATAAAACTATATAAAACTATATAGTACTCTATAAAACTATATAAAACTAACAAAACTATATAAAACTATGTAAAACTATATAAAACTATATAAAACTATACAAAACTAACAAAACGATATAAAACTATACAAAACTATCAAAACTATATAAAACTATATAAAACTATATAAAACTATATAGTACTATATAAAACTATATAAAACTATGTAAAACTATATAAAACTATATAAAACTATATAAAACTATACAAAACTATATAAAACTATATAAAACTATATAAAACTATACAAAATTATGTAAAACTAATAAAACTATATAAAACTGTATAAAACTATACAAAATTATGTCAAACTAATAAAACTATATAAAACTATATAAAACTCTATAAAACTATATAGAACTACATAAAACTATATATAAAACTATACAAAACTAACCAAACTATATACAACTATATAAAACTAACAAAACTGTATAAAACTATATAAAACAATATAAAACTCTATAAAACTCTATAAAACTATATAACACTATATAAAACTATATAAATCTATATAAAACTGTATAAAACTATATAGAACCATTTAAACTATATAAAACTGTCTGAAACTGTATAAAACTATATAAACTATATGAAACTATATAAAACTACATAAAACTATATAAAACTATATAAAACTAAATAAAACTATATAAAACTATATAAAACTATATAAAACTATATAAAACTATATAAAACTATATAAAACTCTATAAAACTATATAAAACTATACAAAACTAACAAAACTAACAAAACTATATAAAACTATATAAAACTATATAAAACTATATAAAACTAATTAAAACTATTTGAAACTATATAAAACTATATAAAACTATATAAAACTATATAAAACTCTATAAAACTATATAAAACTATATAAATCGAGTAAAACTATATAAAACTATATAGTACTATATAAAACTAACAAAACTATATAAAAGTATATAAAACTATATAAAACTATACAAAACTATATAAAACTAACAAAACTATATAAAACTATATAAAACTGTACAAAACTATATAAAACTATACAAAACTAACAAAACTATATAAAACTATATAAAACTATATAAAACTATATAAAACTATATAAAACTATATAAAACTATATATAACTATATAAAACTATACAAAACAAACAAAACGATATAAAACTATACAAAACTAACAAAACTATATAAAACTATATAAAACTATATAAAACTATATAGTACTATATAAAACTATATAAAACTATACAAAATTATGTAAAACTAATAAAACTATATGAAACTATATAGTACTCTATAAAACTATATAAAACTAACAAAACTATATAAAACTTTATAAAACTCTATAAAACTATATAAAACTATATATAACTATATAAAACTATACAAAACTAACAAAACTATATAAAACTATATAAAACTATTTAAAACTATATAAAACTATATAAAACTATATAAAACTATATAGAACTATGTACCACTATATAAAACGATATAAAACTAATAAAACTATATAAAACTGTATATAACTATTAAAACTATATAAAACTATATAAAACTCTATAAAACTATATAGAACTATATAAAACTATATAAAACTATACAAAATTATGTAAAACTAACGAAACTATATAAAACTATATAAAAGTATATAAAACTATATAAAAGTATATAAAACTATATAAAACTAATAAAACTATATAAAACTATATAAAACTATATAAAACTGTACAAAACTATATAAAACTATACAAAACTAACCAAACTATATAAAACTATATAAAACTATATAAAACTATACAAAACTAACAAAACTATATAAATCTATATAAAACTATGTAAAACTATATAAAACTATACAAAACTAACAAAACTATATAAAACTATATAAAACTATATAAAACTATATAAAACTATACAAAACTAACAAAACTATATAAAACTATATTAAACTATATAAAACTGTATAAAACTATATAAAACTAACAAAACTATATCAACCTATATAAAACTCTATAGAACTATACAAAATTATGTAAAACTAATAAAACTATATAAAACTATATAGTACTCTATAAAACTATATAAAACTGACAAAACTATATAAAACTATGTAAAACTATATAAAACTATATAAAACTCTATAAAACTATATAAAACTATATAAAACTATATAAAACTATACAAAACTAACAAAACTATATAAAACTATAGATAACTAACAAAACTATATAAAACTATACAAAACTAACAAAACTATATAAAACTAAATAAAACTATATAAAACCATATAGTACTATATAAAACTATATAAAACTAACAAAACTATATAAAACTATGTAAAACTAACAAAAGTATATAAAACTATGTAAAACTATATAAAACTATAAAAAACTATATAAAACTATATAAAACTATATAAAACTATATAAAACTATACAAAACTAACAAAAGTATATAAAACTATATAAAACTAACAAAACTATATAAAACTATACAAAACTAACAAAACTATATAAAACTATATAAAACTATATAAAACTATATAGTACTATATATAACTATATAAAACAAACAAAACAATATAAAACTATGTACAACTATACAAAACTATATAAAACTATATGAAACTATTTAAAACTATATAAAACTATATAAAACTATATAAGACTAACAAAACTATATAAAACTATGTACCACTATATAAAACGATATAAAACTAATAAAACTATATAAAACTGTATATAACCAATAAAACTATGTAAAACTATATAGTACTATATAAAACTATATAAAACTATATAAAACTATACAAAATTATGTAAAACTATTAAAACTATATAAAACTATGTAAAACTATATAGTACTCTATAAAACTATATAAAACTAACAAAACTATATAAAACTATGTAAAACTATATAAAACTATATAAAACTCTATAAAACTATATAAAACTATATAAAACTATATAAAACTATATAAAACTATATAAAACTATATAAAACTATATAAAACTATACAAAACTAACAAAACTATACAAAACTATATAAAACTAAAAAAACTATATAAAACTATATAAAACTGTACAAAACTATATAAAACTATACAAAACTAACAAAACTATATAAAACTATATAAAACTATTTAATACTATATAAAACTATATAAAACTATATAAAACTGTACAAAACTATATAAAACTATACAAAACTAACAAAACTATATAAAACTATATAAAACTATATAAAACTATATAAAACTATATAAAACTATATAAAACTATATAAAACTATATAAAACTATATAAAACTATATAAAACTATATAAAACTATACAAAATTATGTAAAACTAATAAAACTATATAAAACTATATAGTACTCTATAAAACTATATAAATCTAACAAAACTATATAAAACTATATAAAACTCTAGAAAACTATATTAAACTATATAAAACTATATAAAACTATATAAAACTAACAAAACTATACAAAACTATGTAAAACTGTACAAAACTATATAAAACTATACAAAACTAACAAAACTATATAAAACTATATAAAACTATATAAAACTATATAAAACTATATATAACTATATAAAACTATACAAAACAAACAAAACGATATAAAACTATACAAAACTAACAAAACTATATAAAACTATATAAAACTATATAAAACTATATAGTACTATATAAAACTATATGAAACTAACAAAACAATATAAAACTATGTACAACTATACAAAACTATATAAAACTATACAAAACTAACAAAACTATATAAAACTATATGAAACTATTTAAAACTATATAAAACTATATAAAACTATATAAAACTATATAAAACTATACAAAATTATGTAAAACTAATAAAACTATATAAAACTATATAGTACTCTATAAAACTATATAAATCTAACAAAACTATATAAAACTATATAAAACTCTAGAAAACTATATTAAACTATATAAAACTATATAAAACTATATAAAACTAACAAAACTATACAAAACTATGTAAAACTGTACAAAACTATATAAAACTATACAAAACTAACAAAACTATATAAAACTATATAAAACTATATAAAACTATATAAAACTATATATAACTATATAAAACTATACAAAACAAACAAAACGATATAAAACTATACAAAACTAACAAAACTATATAAAACTATATAAAACTATATAAAACTATATAGTACTATATAAAACTATATAAAACTAACAAAACAATATAAAACTATGTACAACTATACAAAACTATATAAAACTATACAAAACTAACAAAACTATATAAAACTATATGAAACTATTTAAAACTATATAAAACTATATAAAACTATATAAAACTATACAAAACTAACAAAACTATATAAAACTATACAAAACTAACAAAACTATATAAAACTATATAAAACTATACAAAACTAACAAAACTATATAAAACTATATAAAACTATATAAAACTATATAAAACTATATAAAACTATATAAAACTATACAAAACTAACAAAACTATATAAAACTATATAAAACTATATAAAACTATACAAAACTAACAAAACTATATAAAACTATATTAAACTATATAAAACTGTATAAAACTATATAAAACTAACAAAACTATATCAACCTATATAAAACTCTATAGAACTATATAAAACTATATAAAACTATACAAAATTATGAAAAACTAATAAAACTATATAAAACTATATAGTACTCTATAAAACTATATAAAACTAACAAAACTATATAAAACTATGTAAAACTATATAAAACTATATAAAACTCTATAAAACTATATAAAACTATATAAAACTATACAAAACTAACAAAACTATATAAAACTATAGATAACTAACAAAACTATATAAAACTATACAAAACTAACAAAACTATATAAAAGTAAATAAAACTATATAAAACTATATAGTACTATATAAAACTATATAAAACTAACAAAACTATATAAAACTATGTAAAACTAACAAAAGTATATAAAACTATGTAAAACTATATAAAACTATAAAAAACTATATAAAAACTATATAAAACAATATAAAACTATACAAAACTAACAAAAGTATATAAAACTATATAAAACTATATAAAACTATACAAAACTAACAAAACTATATAAAACTATATAAAACTATATAAAACTATATAAAACTATATAAAACTATATAAAACTAATAAACCTATATAAAACTATTCAAAACTAACAAAACTATATAAAACTATATAAAACTATATAAAAATATATAGTACTATCTAAAACTATATAAAACTCTATAAAACTATATAAAACTATATAAAACTATATAAAACTATACAAAACTAACAAAACTATATACAACTATATAAAACTAACAAAACTGTATAAAACTATATAAAACTATATGAAACTCTATAAAACTCTATAAAACTATATAAAACTCTATAAAACTATATAAAACTATATAAAACTATATAAAACTATGTGAAACTATACAAAACTAACAAAACTATATAAAACTATATAAAACTATATAAAAGTATATAAAACTATACAAAACTAACAAAACTATATCAACCTATATAAAACTCTATAGAACTATATAAAACTCAATAAAACTATATAAAACTGTATATAACTAATAAAACTATATAAAACTATATAAAACTCTATAAAACTATATAAAACTATATAAAACTATATAAAACTATATAAAACTATACAAAACTAACAAAACTATATACAGCTATATAAAACTATATAAAACTATACAAAACTAACAAAACTATAAAAAACTATATAAAAACTATATAAAACTATATAAAACTATATAAAACTAACAAATCTATATATAACTATATAAAACTATATAAAACTATACAAAACGAACAAAACCATATAAAACTATATAAAACTATATAAAATTATACAAAACTAACAAAACTATATAAAACTATATAAAACTCTTTAAAACTATGTAAAATTATATAAAACTCTTTAAAACTATGTAAAATTATATAAGACTATTTAAAACTATATAAAATTATATAAAACTATATAAAACTATATAAAACTATATAAAACTATTTAAAACTATATAAAACTATATAAAACTATACAAAACTAACAAACCTATATAAAACTATATAAAACTAAAAAAACTATATAAAACTATATAAAACTATTTAAAACTATATAAAACTCTATAAAACTATATAAAACTATTTAAAACTATATAAAACTCTATAAAACTATATAAAAGTAACAAAACTATATAAAACTATATAAAACTATACAAAACTAACAAACCTATATAAAACTATATAAAACTAAAAAAACTATATAAAACTATATAAAACTATATAAAACTATATAAAACTATTTAAAACTATATAAAACTATATAAAACTATACGAAACTAACAAAACTATATAAAACTATATAAAACTATATAAAACTATATAAAACTATATAAAACTATTTAAAACTATATAAAACTCTATAAAACTATATAAAAGTAACAAAACTATATAAAACTATATAAAACTATACAAAACTAACAAATCTATATAAAACTATATAAAACTATACAAAACTAACAAAACTAACAAAACTAAATGAAACTATATAAAACTATATAAAACTATATAAAACTATATAAAACTATATAAAACTATATAAAACTATTTAAAACTATATAAAACTCTATAAAACTATATAAAACTGTATGAAACTATATAAAACTAACAAACCTATATAAAACTATATAAAACTATACAAAATTATGTAAAACAAATAAAACAATATAAAACTATAAAAAACTAACAAAACTATATAAAGCTATGTAACACTATATAAATCTATATAAAACTATATAAAACTATATAGTACTATATAAAACTATATAAATCTAACAAAACTATATAAAACTATATAAAACTATGTAAAACTATATAAAACTATATAAAACTATATAAAACTATATAAAACTATTTAAAACTGTTTAAAACTATATAAAACTATATAAAACTAACAAAACTATATAAAACTATATACCACTATAAAAAACGATATAAAACTAATAAAACTATATAAAACTGTATATAACTAATAAAACTATATAAAACTATATAGAACTCTATAAAACTATATAAAACTATATAAAACTATATAAAACTATATAAAACTATATAAAACTAACAAAACTATATAAAACTACATAAAACTATACAAAACTAACAAAACTATATAAAACTATATAAAACTATATAAAATTATACAAAACTAACAAAACTATATACAACTATATAAAACTAACAAAACTGTATGAAACTATATAAAACTATATGAAACTCTATAAATCTCTATAAAACTATATAACACTATATAAAACTATATAAATCTATATAAAACTGTATAAAACTATATAGAACCATATAAAACTATATAAAACTGTCTGAAACTGTATAAAACTATATAAACTATATAAAACTATATAAAACTACATAAAACTATATAAAACTATATAAAACTATACAGAACTAACAAAACTATATAAAACTATATAAAACTCTATAAAACTATATAAAACTATATAAAACTATATAAAACGAATAAAACTATATAAAACTATATAGTACTATATAAAACTATATAAAACTCTATAAAACTATATAAAACTATATAAAACTATATAAAACTATACAAAACTAACAAAACTATATAAAACTATATAAAACTATATAAAACTATATAAAACTAATTAAAACTATTTAAAACTATAGAAAACTAATTAAAACTATTTAAAACTATATAAAACTAGTTAAAACTATTTAAAACTATATAAAACTATATAAAACTGTACAAAACAATATAAAACTATACAAAACTAACAAAACTATATAAAACTATATTAAACTACCAAAACTATATAAAACTATATAAAACCAACAAAACTATGTAAAACTATACAAAACTAACAAAACTATATAAAACTATGTAAAACTATATAAAACTATATAAAACTATATAAAACTATATAAAACTATTTAAAACTGTTTAAAACTATATAAAACTATATAAAACTAACAAAACTATATAAAACTATATACCACTATAAAAAACGATATAAAACTAATAAAACTATATAATACTGTATATAACAAATAAAACTATATAAAACTATATAAAACTCTATAAAACTATATAAAACTATATAAAACTATATAAAACTATATAAAACTATATAAAACTAACAAAACTATATAAAACTATATAAAACTATACAAAACTAACAAAACTATATAAAACTATATAAAACTATACAAAACTAACAAAACTATAAGAAACTATATAAAACGAATAAAACTATATAAATCAATATAGTACTATATAAAACTATATAATACTCTATAAAACTATATAAAACTATATAAAACTATACAAAACTAACAAATCTATATAAAACTATATAAACCTGTATAAAACTATACAAAACTAACAAAACTATATAAAACTATATAAAACTATACAAAACTAACAAAACTATATGAAACTATATAAAACTATACAAAACTAACAAATCTATATAAAACTATATAAACTATATAAAACTCTATAAAACTATATAAAACTAACAAAACTATAAGAAACTATATAAAACGAATAAAACTATATAAATCAATATAGTACTATATAAAACTATATAATACTATATAAAACTATATAAAACTATATAAAACTATATAAAACTATATAAAACTATATAAAACTATATAAACCTCTATAAAACTATATAAAACTACATAAAACTATATAAAACTATATAAAACTAACAAAACTATATAAAACTATACAAAATTATGTAAAACTAACAAAACTATATAAAACTATGTAAAACTATATAAAACTATATAAAACTATATAAAACTATATAAAACTATATAAAACTATATAAAACTATATAAAACTGTACAAAACTATATAAAACTATACAAAACTAACAAAACTATATAAAACTATATAAAACTATTTAAAACTATATAAAACTATATAAAACTATATAAAACTATATAAAACTATATAAAACTATACAAAACTAACAAAACTATATAAAACTATATAAAACCATATAAAACTAATTAAAACTATTTAAAACTATATAAAACTAATTAAAACTATTTAAAACTATATAAAACTATATAAAACTGTACAAAACTATATAAAACTATACAAAACTAACAAAACTATATAAAACTATATAGTACTATATAAAACTATATAATACTCTATAAAACTATATAAAACTATATAAAACTATACAAAACTAACAAATCTATATAAAACTATGTAAAACTATAGAAAACTAACAAAACTATATAAAACTATATAAAACCATATAAAACTAATTAAAACTATTTAAAACTATATAAAACTAATTAAAACTATTTAAAACTATATAAAACTATATAAAACTGTACAAAACTATATAAAACTATACAAAACTAACAAAACTATATAAAACTATATAGTACTATATAAAACTATATAAAACTCTATAAAACTATATAAAACTATGTAAAACTATATAAAATTATACAAAACTAACAAAACTATATACAACTATATAAAACTAACAAAACTGTATGAAACTATATAAAACTATATGAAACTCTATAAATCTCTATAAAACTATATAACACTATATAAAACTATATAAATCTATATAAAACTGTATAAAACTATATAGAACCATATAAAACTATATAAAACTGTCTGAAACTGTATAAAACTATATAAACTATATAAAACTATATAAAACTACATAAAACTATATAAAACTATATAAAACTATACAAAACTAACAAAACTATATAAAACTATATAAAACTCTATAAAACTATATAAAACTATATAAAACTATATAAAACGAATAAAACTATATAAAACTATATAGTACTATATAAAACTATATAAAACTCTATAAAACTATATAAAACTATATAAAACTCTGTAAAACTATATAAAACTATATAAAACTATATAAAACTATATAAAACTATACAAAACTAACAAAACTATATAAAACTATATAAAACTATATAAAACTATATAAAACTAATTAAAACTATTTAAAACTATAGAAAACTAATTAAAACTATTTAAAACTATATAAAACTAGTTAAAACTATTTAAAACTATTTAAAACTATATAAAACTATATAAAACTGTACAAAACTATATAAAACTATACAAAACTAACAAAACTATATAAAACTATATTAAACTACCAAAACTATATAAAACTATATAAAACCAACAAAACTATGTAAAACTATACAAAACTACCAAAACTATATAAAACTATGTAAAACTATATAAAACTATATAAAACTATATAAAACTATATAAAACTATTTAAAACTGTTTAAAACTATATAAAACTATATAAAACTAACAAAACTATATAAAACTATATACCACTATAAAAAACGATATAAAACTAATAAAACTATATAATACTGTATATAACTAATAAAACTATATAAAACTATATAAAACTCTATAAAACTATATAAAACTATATAAAACTATGTAAAACTATATAAAATTATACAAAACTAACAAAACTATATACAACTATATAAAACTAACAAAACTGTATGAAACTATATAAAACTATATGAAACTCTATAAATCTCTATAAAACTATATAACACTATATAAAACTATATAAATCTATATAAAACTGTATAAAACTATATAGAACCATATAAAACTATATAAAACTGTCTGAAACTGTATAAAACTATATAAACTATATAAAACTATATAAAACTACATAAAACTATATAAAACTATATAAAACTATACAAAACTAACAAAACTATATAAAACTATATAAAACTCTATAAAACTATATAAAACTATATAAAACTATATAAAACGAATAAAACTATATAAAACTATATAGTACTATATAAAACTATATAAAACTCTATAAAACTATATAAAACTATATAAAACTCTGTAAAACTATATAAAACTATATAAAACTATATAAAACTATATAAAACTATACAAAACTAACAAAACTATATAAAACTATATAAAACTATATAAAACTATATAAAACTAATTAAAACTATTTAAAACTATAGAAAACTAATTAAAACTATTTAAAACTATATAAAACTAGTTAAAACTATTTAAAACTATTTAAAACTATATAAAACTATATAAAACTGTACAAAACTATATAAAACTATACAAAACTAACAAAACTATATAAAACTATATTAAACTACCAAAACTATATAAAACTATATAAAACCAACAAAACTATGTAAAACTATACAAAACTACCAAAACTATATAAAACTATGTAAAACTATATAAAACTATATAAAACTATATAAAACTATATAAAACTATTTAAAACTGTTTAAAACTATATAAAACTATATAAAACTAACAAAACTATATAAAACTATATACCACTATAAAAAACGATATAAAACTAATAAAACTATATAATACTGTATATAACTAATAAAACTATATAAAACTATATAAAACTCTATAAAACTATATAAAACTATATAAAACTATATAAAACTATATAAAACTATATTAAACTAACAAAACTATATAAAACTATATAAAACTATACAAAACTAACAAAACTATATAAAACTATATAAAACTATAC
>NW_027476013.1:7500-15000 GCF_051020985.1 Nomia melanderi | reverse complement strand
AAGAAAAACACCTTTTCTCTCTCTCGGGGTAAAAGAGTCGATGTGTATTGTGTATAAAGGTTCTGCGAGAAGTCTCGTTTTGACGTGTGTTCCGCCGATAACGACGATCCTCCGAAACGGGGATACAGAAACGTTACACCTCACAACACGATCTCCGTCTCTTCTCTATAGCAGAAACCGATAAAAATACACCTCCCGAAAGAGAGTATATGGTGATTCTTTTTATATATATATATTTCGAAATTCAACTGAACGTGGCGGAAGCGCACGGTGGTGGTCCAGCGAGGACACGCGACGACGGGGAATAAGAACTATTCGACCCGTTACGAATACGCATGCTCGTCCCGCACGATTTTAACACACACCGTGTTTTTCTCCAGTCGTCAAAGCGTTCGTGCGTCGAATTCGAAAAATAAAAAAAAGAAATACACCTTTTCTCTCTCTCTCGGGGTAAAAAGAGTCGATGTGTATTGTGTATAAAGGTTCTGCTGCGAGAAGTCTCGTTTTGCCGTGTGTTTCGGTAACGACGATCCTCCGAAACGTACATCTCATTCGTAAGAGAGGAAGAAAACAATCTCCCTGGGGCCAGTCGGTAATATACCGACATACGACGTGTCGTGCACATCCGTCTCACGCACGGTATACAAAATATGAATAAAACGTGTGTAGTCTCTCTCTCTCGACTTCTTAATATTTTCTTTCACCTCTGACGCATCATTTCAGGTGACGTCGGGAGCGCGGGAAAAAAAATTTTTCTAAACACACGAAACCGTTCATCTCACGAACAGCCGAAAAAGTTGTCGCTCAGATCCATATCGCAGTGGAGCGGTATCCGCGGGCGGTCGTAATTGAACGACGCACGACGCCGCGAACACTCACGCGAGTCCATACAAACGATTCCGATCGTTTTGCAACAACTAGAACGTACACTGTCCGTGAAATTCACAGAATTTTCGCGTGTCCGCGACAAACGCCGACGAGACACCCATCGTTCGCTCGTACGTAGCATCCTTCTCTTAACCCGACTCAGAGACGTTCTTTGCGCCCTTCGGTAAAAAAACGTTCGATCCGAAGAGGTGAACGACGGCGGGGATTTGACAGAGCTACGCAAGCAGTGTATGGTACGTAAACGACCCTCAGCCAGGCGTGGTCCAGGAATTGTATCCGTGGACCGCAATGTGCGTTCGAAATGTCGATGTTCATGTGTCCTGCAGTTCACACGTTGACGCGCAATTAGCTGCGTTCTTCATCGACCCACGAGCCAAGTGATCCACCGTTCAGGGTAATCGTATAAATTTTATATTTCACATATATAATTTTATTCTCACTTGTTCGACCTAATATCTCTCTTCTTTCAAAGAGAAGATAAAAGTTGATACCTGAATCTCCGACCAGCGCGCGAAGGAGATTCAGGCGTCGCCTTGGAGACGACACCGAAGCCTTTCGAGACGAAAAACGTTCAAGTAATATGTATATATTTCTCGACGTTCCGGGCGTATAGTGCATTCAAAAACCCGCGAAAGACGCAGAAGACTCGCACGCGTGGAAACGACGGGGATATATTTTGTATCCTACCCGATACTGAATCCATCGCGTGCAGTCGACCCTCGCGTTCTTCCGATCAGACGCATCTATTGTTGCGCGCATGTTTTCGCGTCGCATCGCGCGAAACGTTGCACGAATCGTACCGATCGATCGATTGAAAGCAAATAATGAAAAAAGACTTCACAGCTGGCTCTTTGCCGGTCATTCGTCCCATGTTATCTCTTGCCGCGAAATTGGCGCGCAAGAGTTGGGTGTCAGACGCGCGGCTTTAAAACGAGCTTCACGGCCGGTCCCTTCGTTACCGCTTTCGTTCTTTCTCTCGGAACGACCATGAACGAACACGACGAGCGACGCTACGGCATACACACGTCCACGGATTCGATTAAAAAAACAGACTTCACAGCTGGCTCTTTGCCGGTCATTCGTCCCATATTATCTCTTGCCGCGAAATTGGCGCGCAAGAGTTGGGTGTCAGACGCACGGCTTTAAAACGAGCTTCACGGCCGGTCCTCTCAATTCCGTGTACGGTACACGCAAGATGCGGGTTCCACTTCCAGACTACCCGGTCCCTTCTCTCTACGAGAATCGATAGTAGAAGAACGGCTCGAAAACGCGTCTCAGAGACTAGGGGAAAAGAAGCGGTATGCGAGCGAAACGAAAACGCATTATGGAAACGTCGCGAAACAATGTTCGACGGTTGCTCGGTTCCAATCGTGCGGCCGTTTCAATTTCTCGTGCGCTTCACCGTCCCTCCGTAACTCTGGCCGATCGCGTATACCGAAGAGCCGACACGCGCAAAAACCACAGGCATTGTATACTGTGTATATATATATATATATGTTACAGTCACAGCCTTCGCGCGTTTTACTCTCCGACGCGGGGTTTCCACGACGAAAGAGAGACAGTTTCGTGGCGGGTGACTCGGCCGAATCGCTACGACGGGTATTTCTATTATAGAACGAATCATCGCCACCCTTTACCAGTGCCCGACGAAGGAATCACAAGGTCATCTGGAGTTTACAATGCCAGCGACGGTAATTCCAACGAAGACCCGATAAGTCAACTCATCGTTCTATTTCTCCCCGTACAGAAAAGCGAATCGACGCTAATGCACCTCGCGCAAGCACGAACGTTCTCTTCGCGTGGATCGTCCCATCGTCCAAAGATGTAAAGACGCATTGGAGATCGTGGTCTCTGGCGGGCTCATTGCACGCCCCACTGCATATCTTTCCTCGAATCGAGAATGATTCGTCCACTAAGGCTGCGAAACTACGCGTCGAGGAAACTAGGGGAAAGAAGCGGGATGCGAGCGAAACGACAATACATTATGGAAACGTCGCGAAACAATGTTCGGCGGTTGCTCGTTTCCTCCTGCGGACGTTTCATTGCTCGGGCGCTTCACGTCCCTCCGTAACCTTCGCGCGATCGCGTGCCCCGGAGAGCCGGCAACCGGTGAACCACAGGCGTATAAACTATAGTCTTCTATAGCAAGCCTTCGGCGGTTACTCTCCGACGCGGGGATTCCACGACGAGAGAGAATTTCGTGGCGGGTGACATCGGTCGAAACGCTACGACGGGTATTTCTATTATAGAACGAATCATCGCCACCCTTTACCAGTGCCCGACGAAGGAATCACAAGGTCATCTGGAGTTTACAATGCCAGCGACGGTAATTCCAACGAAGACCCGATAAGTCAACTCATCGTTCTATTTCTCCCCGTACAGACAAGCGAATCAACGCTATCGCACCTCACGCATGCACGAACGTTCTCTTCGCGTGAATCGTCCCATCGTCGAAAGATATAGCCGCTTGGAGATCGTGGCCCATCAAGTTCTTCCGTAACTCCTGCGCGATCGCGTACCCCGGAGAGCAGGCAACCGGTGAACCACAGGCGTATAAACTATAGTCTTCTATAGCAAGCCTTCGCGTTTACTCTACGACGCGGGGATTCCACGACGAGAGAGATTTTCGTGGCGGGTGACACGGCCGAATCGCTACGACGGGTATTTCTATTATAGAACGAATCATCGCCACCCTTTACCAGTGCCCGACGAAGGAATCACAAGGTCATCTGGAGTTTACAATGCCAGCGACGGTAATTCCAACGAAGACCCGATAAGTCAACTCATCGTTCTATTTCTCCCCGTACAGAAAAGCGAATCGGCGCTATCGCACCTCACGCAAGCAGGAATGATCTCTTCGCGTGGATCGTCCCATCGTCGAAAGATGTAAGACGTACAGAAATCGTGGTCCATCACGATTATTCGTAACTCTCCGAGTCGCGTATCTGAGAGTAGGGCAAACGGAGAACCACAGGCATAAATAATACTATATATTTCTTATATAGTTAGCCTTCGCGTTTTACTCTCCGACATGGGGATTCCACGACGAGAGAGAGTTTCGTGGCGGGTGACTCGGCCGAATCGCTACGACGGGTATTTCTATTATAGAACGAATCATCGCCACCCTTTACCAGTGCCCGACGAAGGAATCACAAGGTCATCTGGAGTTTACAATGCCAGCGACGGTAATTCCAACGAAGACCCGATAAGTCAACTCATCGTTCTATTTCTCCCCGTACAGAAAAGCGAATCGACGCTATCGCACCTCGCGCGAGCACGTAACTACTCTTCGCGTGGATCGTCCCATCGTCGAAAGATGTAAGACGCACGGAAATCGTGGCCCATCAACGTTTTTTTGTAACTCTGCCGATCGCGTATCACAGAGCCGAGACGCACATACCACAGGCGTATAATACCGTTTTCTTTCGTATGGTAAGCCTTCGCGTTTACTCTTCGGCGCGGGGTTTCCACGTCGAGAGAGACTTTCGTGGCGGGTGACATCGGTCGAAACGCTACGACGGGTATTACTATTATAGAACGAATCATCGCCACCCTTTACCAGTGCCCGACGAAGGAATCACAAGGTCATCTGGAGTTTACAATGCCAGCGACGGTAATTCCAACGAAGACCCGATAAGTCAACTCAACGTTCTATTTCTCCCCGTACAGAAAAGCGAATCGACGCTGTTGCACCTCACGCAAGCACGAACGTTCTCTCTCGCGTGGATCGTCCCATCGTCGAAAGATGTAAGACGCACGGAAATCGTGGCACATCACGTGTTTTCGGAACTCTGTCGACCGCGTATCTCAGAGACGACGCGCGCGAACCACTGGCATATACTATTATATATCGCGTTTTACCCTCCGACGCGGGGATTCCACGACGAGAGAGAGTTTCGTGAGCGGGTTGACTCGGAAGAAACGCTACGACGGGTATTTCTATTGTAGAACGCATCATCGCCACCCTTTACCAGTGCCCGACGAAGGAATCACAAGGTCATCTGGAGTTTACAATGCCAGCGACGGTAATTCCAACGAAGACCCGATAAGTCAACTCAACGTTCTATTTCTCCCCGTACAGAAAAGCGAATCGACGCAATCGCACCATACGCGTGCACGTAAACAACTCTTCGCGTGGATCGTCCCATCGTCGAGAGACGTAAGTTTTCATAGTATGAATTCGCGTTTTACTCTCCGACGCGGGGATTCCACGACGAGAGAGAGTTTCGTGAGCGGGTTGACTCGGAAGAAACGCTACGACGGGTATTTCTATTATAGAACGAATCATCGCCACCCTTTACCAGTGCCCGACGAAGGAATCACAAGGTCATCTGGAGTTTACAATGCCAGCGACGGTAATTCCAACGAAGACCCGATAAGTCAACTCAACGTTCTATTGCTCCCCGTACAGAAAAGCGAATCGACGCAATCGCACCATACGCGTGCACGTAACAACTCTTCGCGTGGATCGTCCCATCGTCGAGAGACGTAAGTTTCCATACTATGAATTCGCGTTTTACTCTCCGACGCGGGGATTCCACGACGAGAGAGAGTTTCGTGAGCGGGTTGACTCGGAAGAAACGCTACGACGGGTATTTCTATTATAGAACGAATCATCGCCACCCTTTACCAGTGCCCGACGAAGGAATCACAAGGTCATCTGGAGTTTACAATGCCAGCGACGGTAATTCCAACGAAGACCCGATAAGTCAACTCAACGTTCTATTACTCCCCGTACAGAAAAGCGAATCGACGCAATCGCACCATACGCGTGCACGTAACAACTCTTCGCGTGGATCGTCCCATCGTCGAGAGACGTAAGTTTCATAGTAAGCCTTCGGCGTTTTACTCTCCGACGCGGGGATTCCACGACGAGAGAGAGAGTTTCGTGAGCGGGTTGACTCGGAAGAAACGCTACGACGGGTATTTCTATTATAGAACGCATCATCGCCACCCTTTACCAGTGCCCGACGAAGGAATCACAAGGTCATCTGGAGTTTACAATGCCAGCGACGGTAATTCCAACGAAGACCCGATAAGTCAACTCAACGTTCTATTTCTCCCCGTACAGAAAAGCGAATCGACGCAATCGCACCATACGCGTGCACGTAAACAACTCTTCGCGTGGATCGTCCCATCGTCGAGAGACGTAAGTTTTCATAGTATGAATTCGCGTTTTACTCTCCGACGCGGGGATTCCACGACGAGAGAGAGTTTCGTGAGCGGGTTGACTCGGAAGAAACGCTACGACGGGTATTTCTATTATAGAACGCATCATCGCCACCCTTTACCAGTGCCCGACGAAGGAATCACAAGGTCATCTGGAGTTTACAATGCCAGCGACGGTAATTCCAACGAAGACCCGATAAGTCAACTCAACGTTCTATTACTCCCCGTACAGAAAAGCGAATCGACGCAATCGCACCATACGCGTGCACGTAACAACTCTTCGCGTGGATCGTCCCATCGTCGAGAGACGTAAGTTTCCATACTATGAATTCGCGTTTTACTCTCCGACGCGGGGATTCCACGACGAGAGAGTGTTTCGTGAGCGGGTTGACTCGGAAGAAACGCTACGACGGGTATTTCTATTATAGAACGCATCATCGCCACCCTTTACCAGTGCCCGACGAAGGAATCACAAGGTCATCTGGAGTTTACAATGCCAGCGACGGTAATTCCAACGAAGACCCGATAAGTCAACTCAACGTTCTATTGCTCCCCGTACAGAAAAGCGAATCGACGCAATCGCACCATACGCGTGCACGTAACAACTCTTCGCGTGGATCGTCCCATCGTCGAGAGACGTAAGTTTCATAAGTAAGCCTTCGGCGTTTTACTCTCCGACGCGGGGATTCCACGACGAGAGAGTGTTTCGTGGCGGGTGACTAGGCCGAAACGCTACGACGGGTATTTCTATTATAGAACGAATCATCGCCACCCTTTACCAGTGCCCGACGAAGGAATCACAAGGTCATCTGGAGTTTACAATGCCAGCGACGGTAATTCCAACGAAGACCCGATAAGTCAGCTCATCGTTCTATTTCTCCCCGTACAGAAAAGCGAATCGACGCTATCGCACCTCGCGCGAGCACGTAACAACTCTTCGCGTGGATCGTCCCATCGTCGAGAGACGTAAGACGCACGGAAATCGTGGTTCATCGCGTCTTTTCCTACTCTCTTGAATCGCAATTTCGTATAGAGCCTACACACGCGAACCACCGGCATATACTATTTCTTCTCTCATAGTAAGCCTTCGCGCGTTTTACTCTCCGACGCGGGGATTCCACGACGAGAGAGTGTTTCGTGGCGGGTGTCTCGGCCGAATCGCTACGACGGGTATTTCTATTATAGAACGAATCATCGCCACCCTTTACCAGTGCCCGACGAAGGAATCACAAGGTCATCTGGAGTTTACAATGCCAGCGACGGTAATTCCAACGAAGACCCGATAAGTCAACTCATCGTTCTATTTCTCCCCGTACAGAAAAGCGAATCGACGCTATCGCACCTCGCGCGAGCACGAAACAACTCTTCGCGTGGATCGTCCCATCGTCGAAAGATGTAAGACGCACGGAAATCGTGGTTCGGCGGGCTCTATGCGCCTTGTTC
>NW_027476013.1:0-5000 GCF_051020985.1 Nomia melanderi | reverse complement strand
ATTACCAACTCCGCACGAATTACCACATGGGTATATCCGCGCATATACATCAGGAGGACCTCCAAAAATTTCAAACTCTCCCGTGTATCTCTCCGAGATCTTTTTAGAAGAAAAAGAATCTCGGATGTCACATCGACTTTCAGGTTTGTAAGCACGTATGCTCGAGCGCTCTCCATCGTGTAAGCACGGACATAACGCACGAAGTCCGAAGACCGCGTACGTTAACATGCTGGACATATCGAGAAAGCGCGAACCATGCTAGGCGTACCCATGTCGAGGCCCTCGCGTTAAAGATCATACTCTTCTTTTCGTTCTCTCTTCTTTGCCCAGAAATAATATATATTTCTTATAATATATACCTCTTAGTTTATGTATTTCTCTCTTAGGACACCTCAATTTTATATGTATATATTATATTTCATTCGAACAATTTTTGTTCGTCGCCCCTTTTTGTGTGTAGTATTTCGTTTGGTCTTTGCCATTAAATTTTTGTATACGAAAAATATATTTTCGCTCGGATAGAAAACCCCTTTTGGGTTTCTGAGAGTTGATGTGAGAGTCGTACAAGTATAACGAATATACGTTGTATCCAACCCAACATTCTGGGCTTACCACATAAGGGCCATTCGGTCTGAGACACCGACCCGTGGTCATGCTGTGTAGAGAAAAATTCGCAACGGAACGCGGTACAGAACAGTCGAGGAATGGACCTCGAGGAGCTGAACGACTGCTTCTCGACCGAGATCGTAGAATAGCCGCTCGCCCGCCGCTGCGCCGACCGGTCCGCTCGAACCGACGTGCTCTCTTATAGTAACCAAACGGGCGGCCGCGACGACCGCGGCGCCGGCCGCTCAGCACGGGCGCTTATGGTGGTAAACTGCCGCGCGTACAGACCAACCGGCCGGGCTGCTGGTACTTAGCCGCTGAAACTATGGTCGATTCGAACATATATTAACATACGATTTTTATTCGATAAATCGTTATTGTACATATTAAACGTTAGTTTCCACCGAAAGAAAAATTTTTTAGAATTTTTTTTTTCCAAAAATTGCAAGAGTAAACTTTTTTAATATTCGATTTAAAAATTTTTAAATGCTTAATCCTTACATTAAACTACTGGGAGAACTCAGAAATCATAATGAAAAAAATTACAAAAATTTATTTTTCTCAGAAACTCCGAAAAACAGAGTGGTCGAATCCGTGCAAGCCGGAATTTTTCTAAGTCCCCACGGTCAAGAGTAAACTTTTTTAATAAGCGTTTTAAAATTATTTCAATGTTTAATCCATGCGTAAACATGATGTTTATTAACGTTTTTAACATTAAAAAAAATTACAAAAATTTATTTTTCAAAAAAAATGGAAAAAACCGATTCGTCGGAGCGAGGTGTCCAGCCCGTGCGGTAATTCCAGCAGGCGAATCGGACTTCCCGAAATTTTTCTAAGTCCCACGGTCGACACCAACTTTTTTAATAAGCGTTTTAAAATTATTTCAATGTTTAATCCATGCGTAAACATGACGTTTATTAACGTTTTTAACGTTAAAAAAAATTACAAAAATTTATTTTTCGGAAAAAATGGAAAAAACCGATTCGTCGGAGCGAGCTGTCCAGCCCGTGCGGTAATTCCAGCAGGCGAATCGGACTTCCCGAAATTTTTCTAAGTCCCACGGTCGACACCAACTTTTTTAATAAGCGTTTTAAAATTATTTCAATGTTTAATCCATGCGTAAACATGACGTTTATTAACGTTTTTAACGTTAAAAAAAATTACAAAAATTTATTTTTCGGAAAAAATGGAAAAAACCGATTCGTCGGAGCGAGGTGTCCAGCCCGTGCGGTAATTCCAGCAGGCGAATCGGACTTCCCGAAATTTTTCTAAGTCCCACGGTCGACACCAACTTTTTTAATAAGCGTTTTAAAATTATTTCAATGTTTAATCCATGCGTAAACATGACGTTTATTAACGTTTTTAACATTAAAAAAAATTACAAAAATTTATTTTTCGGAAAAAATGGAAAAAACCGATTCGTCGGAGCGAGCTGTCCAGGCCGTGCGGTAATTCCAGCAGGCGAATCGGACTTCCCGAAATTTTTCTAAGTCCCACGGTCGACACCAACTTTTTTAATAAGCGTTTTAAAATTATTTCAATGTTTAATCCATGCGTAAACATGACGTTTATTAACGTTTTTAACGTTAAAAAAAATTACAAAAATTTATTTTTCGGAAAAAATGGAAAAAACCGATTCGTCGGAGCGAGCTGTCCAGCCCGTGCGGTAATTCCAGCAGGCGAATCGGACTTCCCGAAATTTTTCTAAGTCCCACGGTCGACACCAACTTTTTTAATAAGCGTTTTAAAATTATTTCAATGTTTAATCCATGCGTAAACATGACGTTTATTAACGTTTTTAACGTTAAAAAAAATTACAAAAATTTATTTTTCGGAAAAAATGGAAAAAACCGATTCGTCGGAGCGAGGTGTCCAGCCCGTGCGGTAATTCCAGCAGGCGAATCGGACTTCCCGAAATTTTTCTAAGTCCCACGGTCGACACCAACTTTTTTAATAAGCGTTTTAAAATTATTTCAATGTTTAATCCATGCGTAAACATGACGTTTATTAACGTTTTTAACATTAAAAAAAATTACAAAAATTTATTTTTCGGAAAAAATGGAAAAAACCGATTCGTCGGAGCGAGGTGTCCAGCCCGTGCGGTAATTCCAGCAGGCGAATCGGACTTCCCGAAATTTTTCTAAGTCCCACGGTCGACACCAACTTTTTTAATAAGCGTTTTAAAATTATTTCAATGTTTAATCCATGCGTAAACATGACGTTTATTAACGTTTTTAACGTTAAAAAAAATTACAAAAATTTATTTTTCGGAAAAAATGGAAAAAACCGATTCGTCGGAGCGAGGTGTCCAGCCCGTGCGGTAATTCAGCAGGCGAATCGGACTTCCCGAAATTTTTCTAAGTCCCACGGTCAAGAGTAAACTTTTTTAATAAGCGTTTTAAAATTATTTCAATGTTTAATCCATGCGTAAACATGATGTTTATTAACGTTTTTAACATTAAAAAAAATTACAAAAATTTATTTTTCAAAAAAAATGGAAAAAAACCGATTCGTCGGAGCGAGGTGTCCAGCCCGTGCGGTAATTCCAGCAGGCGAATCGGACTTCCCGAAATTTTTCTAAGTCCCACGGTCGACACCAACTTTTTTAATAAGCGTTTTAAAATTATTTCAATGTTTAATCCATGCGTAAACATGACGTTTATTAACGTTTTTAACGTTAAAAAAAATTACAAAAATTTATTTTTCGGAAAAAATGGAAAAAAACCGATTCGTCGGAGCGAGCTGTCCAGCCCGTGCGGTAATTCCAGCAGGCGAATCGGACTTCCCGAAATTTTTCTAAGTCCCACGGTCGGACACCAACTTTTTTAATAAGCGTTTTAAAATTATTTCAATGTTTAATCCATGCGTAACATGACGTTTATTAACGTTTTTAACGTTAAAAAAATTACAAAAATTTATTTTTCGGAAAAAATGGAAAAAACCGATTCGTCGGAGCGAGGTGTCCAGCCCGTGCGGTAATTCCAGCAGGCGAATCGGACTTCCCGAAATTTTTCTAAGTCCCACGGTCAAGAGTAAACTTTTTTAATAAGGCGTTTTAAAATTATTTCAATGTTTAATCCATGCGTAAACATGATGTTTATTACGTTTTACATTAAAAAAAATTACAAAAATTTATTTTTCAAAAAAAATGGAAAAAAACCGATTCGTCGGAGCGAGGTGTCCAGCCCGTGCGGTAATTCCAGCAGGCGAATCGGACTTCCCGAAATTTTTCTAAGTCCCACGGTCGACACCAACTTTTTTAATAAGCGTTTTAAAATTATTTCAATGTTTAATCCATGCGTAAACATGACGTTTATTAACGTTTTTAACATTAAAAAAAATTACAAAATTTATTTTTCGGAAAAAATGGAAAAAAAAACCGATTCGTCGGAGCGAGCTGTCCAGGCCGTGCGGTAATTCCAGCAGGCGAATCGGACTTCCCGAAATTTTTCTAAGTCCCACGGTCGACACCAACTTTTTTAATAAGCGTTTTAAAATTATTTCAATGTTTAATCCATGCGTAAACATGACGTTTATTAACGTTTTTGACATTAAAAAAAAATTACAAAAATTTATTTTTCGAAAAAATGGAAAAAACCGATTCGTCGGAGCGTGCTGTCCAGGCCGTGCGGTAATGCCAGCAGGCGATCCGGGTACTCGAAATTTTTCTAAGTCCGACGGTCAAGAGTAAACTTTTTTCATCACATATTTCAAATTTTTTTAATGTTTAATCCACGCATAAAAACGCAGTTTATTAACGTTTTTAACGTTGAGAAAATTGGACAAAAATTTTTTTTTCACTGAAAATGGAAAAAATGTATCGGTCGATGCGGGCTATCCAGGCCGTGCGGTAATTCCAGCAGGCGATCCGGGGTACTCGAAATTTTTCTAAGTCCCGACGGTCAAGAGTAAACTTTTTCATCACATATTTCAAAATTTTTTTAATGTTTAATCCACGCATAAAAACGCAGTTTATTAACGTTTTTAACGTTGAGAAAATTGACAAAAATTTTTTTTTCACTGAAAATGGAAAAAATGTATCGGTCGATGCGAGCTGTCCAGGCCGTGCGGTAATTCCAGCCGGCGATCCGAGGTACTCGAAATTTTTCTAAGTCCGAACGGTCAAGAGTAAACTTTTTCATCACATATTTCAAAATTTTTTCAATGTTTAATCCACTCATAAAAACGCAGTTTATTAACGTTTTAACGTTGAGAAAATTGACAAAAATTTTTTTTTCACTGAAAATGGAAAAAATGTATCGGTCGATGCGGGCTGTCCAGGCCGTGCGGTAATTCCAGCAGGCGATCCGGGGTACTCGAAATTTTTCTAAGTCCGAACGGTCAAGAATAAACTTTTTTATTACATGTTTTAAAAATTTTTCAATGCTTAATCC
>NW_027476012.1:20000-22659 GCF_051020985.1 Nomia melanderi | reverse complement strand
TTTTCATCACATATTTCAAAATTTTTTTAATGTTTAATCCACGCATAAAAACGCAGTTTATTAACGTTTTTAACGTTGAGAAAATTGACAAAAATTTTTTTTTCACTGAAAATGGAAAAAATGTATCGGTCGATGCGGGCTATCCAGGCCGTGCGGTAATTCCAGCAGGCGATCCGGGGTACTCGAAATTTTTCTAAGTCCCGACGGTCAAGAGTAAACTTTTTCATCACATATTTCAAAATTTTTTTAATGTTTAATCCACGCATAAAAACGCAGTTTATTAACGTTTTTAACGTTGAGAAAATTGACAAAATTTTTTTTTCACTGAAAATGGAAAAAATGTATCGGTCGATGCGGGCTGTCCAGGCCGTGCGGTAATTCCAGCAGGCGATCCGAGGTACTCGAAATTTTTCTAAGTCCGAACGGTCAAGAGTAAACTTTTTCATCACATATTTCAAAATTTTTTTAATGTTTAATCCACGCATAAAAACGCAGTTTATTAACGTTTTTAACGTTGAGAAAATTGACAAAAATTTTTTTTTCACTGAAAATGGAAAAAATGTATCGGTCGATGCGAGCTGTCCAGGCCGTGCGGTAATTCCAGCAGGCGAATCGGACTTCCGAAATTTTTCTAAGTCCCACGGTCAAGAGTAAACTTTTTTAATAAGCGTTTTAAAATTATTTCAATGTTTAATCCATGCGTAAACATGATGTTTATTAACGTTTTTAACATAAAAAAAATTACAAAAATTTATTTTTCAAAAAAAATGGAAAAAACCGATTCGTCGGAGCGAGGTGTCCAGCCCGTGCGGTAATTCCAGCAGGCGAATCGGACTTCCCGAAATTTTTCTAAGTCCCACGGTCGACACCAACTTTTTTAATAAGCGTTTTAAATTATTTCAATGTTTAATCCATGCGTAAACATGACGTTTATTAACGTTTTTAACGTTAAAAAAAATTACAAAAATTTATTTTTCGGAAAAATGGAAAAAACCGATTCGTCGGAGCGAGCTGTCCAGCCCGTGCGGTAATTCCAGCAGGCGAATCGGACTTCCCGAAATTTTTCTAAGTCCCACGGTCGACACCAACTTTTTTAATAAGCGTTTTAAAATTATTTCAATGTTTAATCCATGCGTAAACATGACGTTTATTAACGTTTTTAACGTTAAAAAAAATTACAAAAATTTATTTTTCGGAAAAAATGGAAAAAACCGATTCGTCGGAGCGAGGTGTCCAGCCCGTGCGGTAATTCCAGCAGGCGAATCGGACTTCCCGAAATTTTTCTAAGTCCCACGGTCAAGAGTAAACTTTTTTAATAAGCGTTTTAAAATTATTTCAATGTTTAATCCATGCGTAAACATGATGTTTATTAACGTTTTTAACATTAAAAAAAATTACAAAAATTTATTTTTCAAAAAAAATGGAAAAAACCGATTCGTCGGAGCGAGGTGTCCAGCCCGTGCGGTAATTCCAGCAGGCGAATCGGACTTCCCGAAATTTTTCTAAGTCCCACGGTCGACACCAACTTTTTTAATAAGCGTTTTAAAATTATTTCAATGTTTAATCCATGCGTAAACATGACGTTTATTAACGTTTTTAACATTAAAAAAAATTACAAAAATTTATTTTTCGGAAAAAATGGAAAAAACCGATTCGTCGGAGCGAGCTGTCCAGGCCGTGCGGTAATTCCAGCAGGCGAATCGGACTTCCCGAAATTTTTCTAAGTCCCACGGTCGACACCAACTTTTTTAATAAGCGTTTTAAAATTATTTCAATGTTTAATCCATGCGTAAACATGACGTTTATTAACGTTTTTGACATTAAAAAAAATTACAAAAATTTATTTTTCGGAAAAAATGGAAAAAACCGATTCGTCGGAGCGTGCTGTCCAGGCCGTGCGGTAATGCCAGCAGGCGATCCGGGGTACTCGAAATTTTTCTAAGTCCCGACGGTCAAGAGTAAACTTTTTCATCACATATTTCAAAATTTTTTTAATGTTTAATCCACGCATAAAAACGCAGTTTATTAACGTTTTTAACGTTGAGAAAATTGACAAAAATTTTTTTTTCACTGAAAATGGAAAAAATGTATCGGTCGATGCGGGCTATCCAGGCCGTGCGGTAATTCCAGCAGGCGATCCGGGGTACTCGAAATTTTTCTAAGTCCCGACGGTCAAGAGTAAACTTTTTCATCACATATTTCAAAATTTTTTTAATGTTTAATCCACGCATAAAAACGCAGTTTATTAACGTTTTTAACGTTGAGAAAATTGACAAAAATTTTTTTTTCACTGAAAATGGAAAAAATGTATCGGTCGATGCGAGCTGTCCAGGCCGTGCGGTAATTCCAGCCGGCGATCCGAGGTACTCGAAATTTTTCTAAGTCCGAACGGTCAAGAGTAAACTTTTTCATCACATATTTCAAAATTTTTTCAATGTTTAATCCACTCATAAAAACGCAGTTTATTAACGTTTTTAACGTTGAGAAAATTGACAAAAATTTTTTTTTCACTGAAAATGGAAAAAATGTATCGGTCGATGCGGGCTGTCCAGGCCGTGCGGTAATTCCAGCAGGCGATCCGGGGTACTCGAAATTTTTCTAAGTCCGAACGGTCAAGAATAAACTTTTTTATTACATGTTTTAAAAATTTTTCAATGCT
>NW_027476012.1:7500-12500 GCF_051020985.1 Nomia melanderi | reverse complement strand
CTACGCAAGCAGTGTATGGTACGTAAACGACCCTCAGCCAGGCGTGGTCCAGGAATTGTATCCGTGGACCGCAATGTGCGTTCGAAATGTCGATGTTCATGTGTCCTGCAGTTCACACGTTGACGCGCAATTAGCTGCGTTCTTCATCGACCCACGAGCCAAGTGATCCACCGTTCAGGGTAATCGTATAAATTTTATATTTCACATATATAATTTTATTCTCACTTGTTCGACCTAATATCTCTCTTCTTTCAAAGAGAAGATAAAAGTTGATACCTGAATCTCCGACCAGCGCGCGAAGGAGATTCAGGCGTCGCCTTGGAGACGACACCGAAGCCTTTCGAGACGAAAAACGTTCAAGTAATATGTATATATTTCTCGACGTTCCGGGCGTATAGTGCATTCAAAAACCCGCGAAAGACGCAGAAGACTCGCACGCGTGGAAACGACGGGGATATATTTTGTATCCTACCCGATACTGAATCCATCGCGTGCAGTCGACCCTCGCGTTCTTCCGATCAGACGCATCTATTGTTGCGCGCATGTTTTCGCGTCGCATCGCGCGAAACGTTGCACGAATCGTACCGATCGATCGATTGAAAGCAAATAATGAAAAAAGACTTCACAGCTGGCTCTTTGCCGGTCATTCGTCCCATGTTATCTCTTGCCGCGAAATTGGCGCGCAAGAGTTGGGTGTCAGACGCGCGGCTTTAAAACGAGCTTCACGGCCGGTCCCTTCGTTACCGCTTTCGTTCTTTCTCTCGGAACGACCATGAACGAACACGACGAGCGACGCTACGGCATACACACGTCCACGGATTCGATTAAAAAAACAGACTTCACAGCTGGCTCTTTGCCGGTCATTCGTCCCATATTATCTCTTGCCGCGAAATTGGCGCGCAAGAGTTGGGTGTCAGACGCACGGCTTTAAAACGAGCTTCACGGCCGGTCCTCTCAATTCCGTGTACGGTACACGCAAGATGCGGGTTCCACTTCCAGACTACCCGGTCCCTTCTCTCTACGAGAATCGATAGTAGAAGAACGGCTCGAAAACGCGTCTCAGAGACTAGGGGAAAAGAAGCGGTATGCGAGCGAAACGAAAACGCATTATGGAAACGTCGCGAAACAATGTTCGACGGTTGCTCGGTTCCAATCGTGCGGCCGTTTCAATTTCTCGTGCGCTTCACCGTCCCTCCGTAACTCTGGCCGATCGCGTATACCGAAGAGCCGACACGCGCAAAAACCACAGGCATTGTATACTGTGTATATATATATATATATGTTACAGTCACAGCCTTCGCGCGTTTTACTCTCCGACGCGGGGTTTCCACGACGAAAGAGAGACAGTTTCGTGGCGGGTGACTCGGCCGAATCGCTACGACGGGTATTTCTATTATAGAACGAATCATCGCCACCCTTTACCAGTGCCCGACGAAGGAATCACAAGGTCATCTGGAGTTTACAATGCCAGCGACGGTAATTCCAACGAAGACCCGATAAGTCAACTCATCGTTCTATTTCTCCCCGTACAGAAAAGCGAATCGACGCTAATGCACCTCGCGCAAGCACGAACGTTCTCTTCGCGTGGATCGTCCCATCGTCCAAAGATGTAAAGACGCATTGGAGATCGTGGTCTCTGGCGGGCTCATTGCACGCCCCACTGCATATCTTTCCTCGAATCGAGAATGATTCGTCCACTAAGGCTGCGAAACTACGCGTCGAGGAAACTAGGGGAAAGAAGCGGGATGCGAGCGAAACGACAATACATTATGGAAACGTCGCGAAACAATGTTCGGCGGTTGCTCGTTTCCTCCTGCGGACGTTTCATTGCTCGGGCGCTTCACGTCCCTCCGTAACCTTCGCGCGATCGCGTGCCCCGGAGAGCCGGCAACCGGTGAACCACAGGCGTATAAACTATAGTCTTCTATAGCAAGCCTTCGGCGGTTACTCTCCGACGCGGGGATTCCACGACGAGAGAGAATTTCGTGGCGGGTGACATCGGTCGAAACGCTACGACGGGTATTTCTATTATAGAACGAATCATCGCCACCCTTTACCAGTGCCCGACGAAGGAATCACAAGGTCATCTGGAGTTTACAATGCCAGCGACGGTAATTCCAACGAAGACCCGATAAGTCAACTCATCGTTCTATTTCTCCCCGTACAGACAAGCGAATCAACGCTATCGCACCTCACGCATGCACGAACGTTCTCTTCGCGTGAATCGTCCCATCGTCGAAAGATATAGCCGCTTGGAGATCGTGGCCCATCAAGTTCTTCCGTAACTCCTGCGCGATCGCGTACCCCGGAGAGCAGGCAACCGGTGAACCACAGGCGTATAAACTATAGTCTTCTATAGCAAGCCTTCGCGTTTACTCTACGACGCGGGGATTCCACGACGAGAGAGATTTTCGTGGCGGGTGACACGGCCGAATCGCTACGACGGGTATTTCTATTATAGAACGAATCATCGCCACCCTTTACCAGTGCCCGACGAAGGAATCACAAGGTCATCTGGAGTTTACAATGCCAGCGACGGTAATTCCAACGAAGACCCGATAAGTCAACTCATCGTTCTATTTCTCCCCGTACAGAAAAGCGAATCGGCGCTATCGCACCTCACGCAAGCAGGAATGATCTCTTCGCGTGGATCGTCCCATCGTCGAAAGATGTAAGACGTACAGAAATCGTGGTCCATCACGATTATTCGTAACTCTCCGAGTCGCGTATCTGAGAGTAGGGCAAACGGAGAACCACAGGCATAAATAATACTATATATTTCTTATATAGTTAGCCTTCGCGTTTTACTCTCCGACATGGGGATTCCACGACGAGAGAGAGTTTCGTGGCGGGTGACTCGGCCGAATCGCTACGACGGGTATTTCTATTATAGAACGAATCATCGCCACCCTTTACCAGTGCCCGACGAAGGAATCACAAGGTCATCTGGAGTTTACAATGCCAGCGACGGTAATTCCAACGAAGACCCGATAAGTCAACTCATCGTTCTATTTCTCCCCGTACAGAAAAGCGAATCGACGCTATCGCACCTCGCGCGAGCACGTAACTACTCTTCGCGTGGATCGTCCCATCGTCGAAAGATGTAAGACGCACGGAAATCGTGGCCCATCAACGTTTTTTTGTAACTCTGCCGATCGCGTATCACAGAGCCGAGACGCACATACCACAGGCGTATAATACCGTTTTCTTTCGTATGGTAAGCCTTCGCGTTTACTCTTCGGCGCGGGGTTTCCACGTCGAGAGAGACTTTCGTGGCGGGTGACATCGGTCGAAACGCTACGACGGGTATTACTATTATAGAACGAATCATCGCCACCCTTTACCAGTGCCCGACGAAGGAATCACAAGGTCATCTGGAGTTTACAATGCCAGCGACGGTAATTCCAACGAAGACCCGATAAGTCAACTCAACGTTCTATTTCTCCCCGTACAGAAAAGCGAATCGACGCTGTTGCACCTCACGCAAGCACGAACGTTCTCTTCGCGTGGATCGTCCCATCGTCGAAAGATGTAAGACGCACGGAAATCGTGGCACATCACGTGTTTTCGGAACTCTGTCGACCGCGTATCTCAGAGACGACGCGCGCGAACCACTGGCATATACTATTATATATCGCGTTTTACCCTCCGACGCGGGGATTCCACGACGAGAGAGAGTTTCGTGAGCGGGTTGACTCGGAAGAAACGCTACGACGGGTATTTCTATTGTAGAACGCATCATCGCCACCCTTTACCAGTGCCCGACGAAGGAATCACAAGGTCATCTGGAGTTTACAATGCCAGCGACGGTAATTCCAACGAAGACCCGATAAGTCAACTCAACGTTCTATTTCTCCCCGTACAGAAAAGCGAATCGACGCAATCGCACCATACGCGTGCACGTAAACAACTCTTCGCGTGGATCGTCCCATCGTCGAGAGACGTAAGTTTTCATAGTATGAATTCGCGTTTTACTCTCCGACGCGGGGATTCCACGACGAGAGAGAGTTTCGTGAGCGGGTTGACTCGGAAGAAACGCTACGACGGGTATTTCTATTATAGAACGAATCATCGCCACCCTTTACCAGTGCCCGACGAAGGAATCACAAGGTCATCTGGAGTTTACAATGCCAGCGACGGTAATTCCAACGAAGACCCGATAAGTCAACTCAACGTTCTATTGCTCCCCGTACAGAAAAGCGAATCGACGCAATCGCACCATACGCGTGCACGTAACAACTCTTCGCGTGGATCGTCCCATCGTCGAGAGACGTAAGTTTCCATACTATGAATTCGCGTTTTACTCTCCGACGCGGGGATTCCACGACGAGAGAGAGTTTCGTGAGCGGGTTGACTCGGAAGAAACGCTACGACGGGTATTTCTATTATAGAACGAATCATCGCCACCCTTTACCAGTGCCCGACGAAGGAATCACAAGGTCATCTGGAGTTTACAATGCCAGCGACGGTAATTCCAACGAAGACCCGATAAGTCAACTCAACGTTCTATTACTCCCCGTACAGAAAAGCGAATCGACGCAATCGCACCATACGCGTGCACGTAACAACTCTTCGCGTGGATCGTCCCATCGTCGAGAGACGTAAGTTTCATAGTAAGCCTTCGGCGTTTTACTCTCCGACGCGGGGATTCCACGACGAGAGAGAGAGTTTCGTGAGCGGGTTGACTCGGAAGAAACGCTACGACGGGTATTTCTATTATAGAACGCATCATCGCCACCCTTTACCAGTGCCCGACGAAGGAATCACAAGGTCATCTGGAGTTTACAATGCCAGCGACGGTAATTCCAACGAAGACCCGATAAGTCAACTCAACGTTCTATTTCTCCCCGTACAGAAAAGCGAATCGACGCAATCGCACCATACGCGTGCACGTAAACAACTCTTCGCGTGGATCGTCCCATCGTCGAGAGACGTAAGTTTTCATAGTATGAATTCGCGTTTTACTCTCCGACGCGGGGATTCCACGACGAGAGAGTTTC
>NW_027476012.1:0-2500 GCF_051020985.1 Nomia melanderi | reverse complement strand
CATTAAACTACTGGGAGAACTCAGAAATCATAATGAAAAAAATTACAAAAATTTATTTTTCTCAGAAACTCCGAAAAACAGAGTGGTCGAATCCGTGCAAGCCGGAATTTTTCTAAGTCCCCACGGTCAAGAGTAAACTTTTTTAATAAGCGTTTTAAAATTATTTCAATGTTTAATCCATGCGTAAACATGATGTTTATTAACGTTTTTAACATTAAAAAAAATTACAAAAATTTATTTTTCAAAAAAAATGGAAAAAACCGATTCGTCGGAGCGAGGTGTCCAGCCCGTGCGGTAATTCCAGCAGGCGAATCGGACTTCCCGAAATTTTTCTAAGTCCCACGGTCGACACCAACTTTTTTAATAAGCGTTTTAAAATTATTTCAATGTTTAATCCATGCGTAAACATGACGTTTATTAACGTTTTTAACGTTAAAAAAAATTACAAAAATTTATTTTTCGGAAAAAATGGAAAAAACCGATTCGTCGGAGCGAGCTGTCCAGCCCGTGCGGTAATTCCAGCAGGCGAATCGGACTTCCCGAAATTTTTCTAAGTCCCACGGTCGACACCAACTTTTTTAATAAGCGTTTTAAAATTATTTCAATGTTTAATCCATGCGTAAACATGACGTTTATTAACGTTTTTAACGTTAAAAAAAATTACAAAAATTTATTTTTCGGAAAAAATGGAAAAAACCGATTCGTCGGAGCGAGGTGTCCAGCCCGTGCGGTAATTCCAGCAGGCGAATCGGACTTCCCGAAATTTTTCTAAGTCCCACGGTCGACACCAACTTTTTTAATAAGCGTTTTAAAATTATTTCAATGTTTAATCCATGCGTAAACATGACGTTTATTAACGTTTTTAACATTAAAAAAAATTACAAAAATTTATTTTTCGGAAAAAATGGAAAAAACCGATTCGTCGGAGCGAGCTGTCCAGGCCGTGCGGTAATTCCAGCAGGCGAATCGGACTTCCCGAAATTTTTCTAAGTCCCACGGTCGACACCAACTTTTTTAATAAGCGTTTTAAAATTATTTCAATGTTTAATCCATGCGTAAACATGACGTTTATTAACGTTTTTAACGTTAAAAAAAATTACAAAAATTTATTTTTCGGAAAAAATGGAAAAAACCGATTCGTCGGAGCGAGCTGTCCAGCCCGTGCGGTAATTCCAGCAGGCGAATCGGACTTCCCGAAATTTTTCTAAGTCCCACGGTCGACACCAACTTTTTTAATAAGCGTTTTAAAATTATTTCAATGTTTAATCCATGCGTAAACATGACGTTTATTAACGTTTTTAACGTTAAAAAAAATTACAAAAATTTATTTTTCGGAAAAAATGGAAAAAACCGATTCGTCGGAGCGAGGTGTCCAGCCCGTGCGGTAATTCCAGCAGGCGAATCGGACTTCCCGAAATTTTTCTAAGTCCCACGGTCGACACCAACTTTTTTAATAAGCGTTTTAAAATTATTTCAATGTTTAATCCATGCGTAAACATGACGTTTATTAACGTTTTTAACATTAAAAAAAATTACAAAAATTTATTTTTCGGAAAAAATGGAAAAAACCGATTCGTCGGAGCGAGGTGTCCAGCCCGTGCGGTAATTCCAGCAGGCGAATCGGACTTCCCGAAATTTTTCTAAGTCCCACGGTCGACACCAACTTTTTTAATAAGCGTTTTAAAATTATTTCAATGTTTAATCCATGCGTAAACATGACGTTTATTAACGTTTTTAACGTTAAAAAAAATTACAAAAATTTATTTTTCGGAAAAAATGGAAAAAACCGATTCGTCGGAGCGAGGTGTCCAGCCCGTGCGGTAATTCCAGCAGGCGATCCGGGGTACTCGAAATTTTTCTAAGTCCCGACGGTCAAGAGTAAACTTTTTCATCACATATTTCAAAATTTTTTTAATGTTTAATCCACGCATAAAAACGCAGTTTATTAACGTTTTTAACGTTGAGAAAATTGACAAAAATTTTTTTTTCACTGAAAATGGAAAAAATGTATCGGTCGATGCGGGCTATCCAGGCCGTGCGGTAATTCCAGCAGGCGATCCGGGGTACTCGAAATTTTTCTAAGTCCCGACGGTCAAGAGTAAACTTTTTCATCACATATTTCAAAATTTTTTTAATGTTTAATCCACGCATAAAAACGCAGTTTATTAACGTTTTTAACGTTGAGAAAATTGACAAAAATTTTTTTTTCACTGAAAATGGAAAAAATGTATCGGTCGATGCGGGCTATCCAGGCCGTGCGGTAATTCCAGCAGGCGATCCGGGGTACTCGAAATTTTTCTAAGTCCCGACGGTCAAGAGTAAACTTTTTCATCACATATTTCAAAATTTTTTTAATGTTTAATCCACGCATAAAAACGCAGTTTATTAACGTTTTTAACGTTGAGAAAATTGACAAAAATTTTTTTTTCACTGAAAATGGAAAAAATGTATCGGTCGATGCGGGCTGTCCAGGCCGTGCGGTAATTCCAGCAGGCGATCC
>NW_027476011.1:0-22662 GCF_051020985.1 Nomia melanderi | reverse complement strand
AAACTATGTAAATCTGTATAAAACTAGCAAAACTATGTAAAACTATATAAACCTCTATAAAACTATATAACACTATATAAAACTTTATAAAACTAATAAAACTATACAAAACTATAAAAAACTATATAAAAGTAACAAAACTATATAAAACTATATAAAACTATATAAAACTAATAAACCTATAAAAAAATATATAAGAATAACAAAACTATATCAAACTATAAAAAACTATATAAAATTATATGAAACTATTAAAATTATAGAAAACTATATAGTACTATATAAAACTATATAATACCCTATAAAACTATGTAAAACTGTATAAAACTATATAAAACTATATAAAACTATATAAAACTCAATAAAACTATATAGAACTATATAAAACTATAGAAAACTAATAAAACTATATAAAACTATGTAAAACTATATAAAACTAACAAAACTATATAAAACTACAAAAAACTATATAAAACTATATAAAACTATTAAAATTATATAAAACTATATAGTACTATATAAAACTGTATAAAACTAATAAAACTAACAAAACTATTTAAAACTATATAAAACTCTAAAAAAGTATATAAAACTATATAAAACTATATAAAACTATATAAAACTATATAAAACTCTATAAAACTATATAACACTATATAAAACTATATAAAACTATATAAAACTATATAAAACTATATAAAGCTATATAAAAATATATAAACCAATATAAAACTATATAAAACTATATATAACTAACAAAACTATATAAAACTATATAAAACTATATAAAACTATATAAAGCTATATAAAACTATGTAAAATTATAAAAGACTATATAAAACTAACAAAACTATATAAACCTATATAAAACTCTATAGAACTATATAAAAGTATATAAAACTGTATAAAACTAATAAAACTATATAAAACTATATACTACCCTATAAAACTATGCAAATCTGTATAAAACTAACAAAACTAGGTAAAACTGTATAAACCTCTATAAATCTATATGAAACTATATAAAAATATATAAAACTAACAGAACTATATAAAACTATATAAACCTCTATAAAACTATATAACACTATATAAAACTTTATAAAACTAATAAAACTATATAAAACTATATAAAACATTATTAAACTATATAAAACTATATAACACTATATAAAAATATATAAAACTAACAAAACTATATAAAACTATAAAAAACTATATAAAACTATATAAATCTATTAAAATTATATAAAACTATATAGTACTATATAGAACTGTATAAAACTAATAAAACTTTATAAAACTATATAATACCCTATAAAACTATGTACATCTGTATAAAACTAACAAAACTATGTAAAACTATATAAACCTCTATAAAACTATATAACACTATATAAAACTTTATAAAACTAATAAAACTATATAAAAATAGATAAAACTATATAAAACTATATAAAACTATATAAAACTATATAAAACTGTACAAAACTATAAAAAACTATATAAAAGTAACAAAACTATATAAATCTATATAACACTATATAAAACTATATAACACTATATAAACCTAAATAAAATTACATAAAACTAATAAAACTATATAAAATTATATAAAACTATATAAAACTATATAAAACTATATAAAACTAACAAAACTATATAAAACTATAAAAAACTATAAAAAACTATATAAAACTATATAAAACTATATAAAACTATATAAAACTATTAAAATTATATAAAACTATATAATACTATATAAAACTATATAAAGCTATATAAGACTATATAAAACTATATAAAACTTAATAAAACTATATATAACTAACAAAACTATAAGAACCTATATAAAACTCTATAGAACTATATAAAACTATATAAAACTATATAAAACTATATAAAACTATATCAAACTATGAAAAACTATAGAAAACTATATAAAACTATACAAAACTATATAAAACTACATAAAACTATTAAAATTATATAAAACTACATAGTACTATATAAAACTGTATAAAACTATATAAAACTAATAAAACTATATAATACTATATAAAACTAACAAAACTATATAAAACTATAAAAAACTATATAAAACTATATAAAACTATATAAAACTATATAAAACTATTAAAATTATATAAAACTATATAGTACTATATAGAACTGTATAAAACTAATAAAACTATATAGTACCCTATAAAACTATGTAAATCTGTATAAAACTAGCAAAACTATGTAAAACTATATAAACCTCTATAAAACTATATAACACTATATAAAACTTTATAAAACTAATAAAACTATACAAAACTATAAAAAACTATATAAAAGTAACAAAACTATATAAAACTATATAAAACTATATAAAACTAATAAACCTATAAAAAAATATATAAGAATAACAAAACTATATCAAACTATAAAAAACTATATAAAATTATATGAAACTATTAAAATTATAGAAAACTATATAGTACTATATAAAACTATATAATACCCTATAAAACTATGTAAAACTGTATAAAACTATATAAAACTATATAAAACTATATAAAACTCAATAAAACTATATAGAACTATATAAAACTATAGAAAACTAATAAAACTATATAAAACTATGTAAAACTATATAAAACTAACAAAACTATATAAAACTACAAAAAACTATATAAAACTATATAAAACTATTAAAATTATATAAAACTATATAGTACTATATAAAACTGTATAAAACTAATAAAACTAACAAAACTATTTAAAACTATATAAAACTCTAAAAAAGTATATAAAACTATATAAAACTATATAAAACTATATAAAACTATATAAAACTCTATAAAACTATATAACACTATATAAAACTATATAAAACTATATAAAACTATATAAAACTATATAAAGCTATATAAAAATATATAAACCAATATAAAACTATATAAAACTATATAAAACTATATAAAGCTATATAAAACTATGTAAAATTATAAAAGACTATATAAAACTAACAAAACTATATAAACCTATATAAAACTCTATAGAACTATATAAAAGTATATAAAACTGTATAAAACTAATAAAACTATATAAAACTATATACTACCCTATAAAACTATGCAAATCTGTATAAAACTAACAAAACTAGGTAAAACTGTATAAACCTCTATAAATCTATATGAAACTATATAAAAATATATAAAACTAGAAGAACTATATAAAACTATATAAACCTCTATAAAACTATATAACACTATATAAAACTTTATAAAACTAATAAAACTATATAAAACTATATAAAACATTATTAAACTATATAAAACTATATAAAACTATATAACACTATATAAAACTATATAAAATTACATAAAACTAATAAAACTGTACAAAACTATAAAGAACTATATAAAAGTAACAAAACTATATAAAACTATATAACACTATATAAAACTATATAAAACTTTATAAAACTAATAAAACTATATAAAACTATATAAAACTATATAAAAATATGTAAAACTAACAGAACTAAATAAAACTATATAAAACTAACAAAACTATATAAAACTATATAAAACTATATAAAACTATATAAAACTATATAAAACCATATAAAACTATATAAAACTATATAAAACTCTATAAAACTATATAAAACTATATAAAACTATATAAAACTAACAAAACTATATAAAACTATTTAAACTATATAAAACTGTATGAAACTGTATAAAACTATATGAAACTATATAAAGCTGTATAAAACTATGTAGAACTATTTAAAACTATATAAAACTGTATAATACTATATAAAACTATATAGAGCTACATAAGACTATATAAAACTATATAAAACTTAATGAAACTATATAAAATTAACAAAACTATAAGAGCCTATATAAAACTCTATAGAACTATATAAAACTATATAAAACTATATAAAACTATATAAAACTATATAAAACTTTATCAAACTCTATAAAACTATATAAAACTATGTAAAACTAAATAAAGCTATATGAAATTATATAAAACTATAAAAAACTATATAAAACTAACAAAACTGTATAAACCTACATAAAACTCTATAGAACTATATAAAACTATATAAAACTATATAAAACTATATAAAACTATATAAAACTATATAAAACTATATAAAACTATATAAAACTGATAAAACTATATAAAACTATATATAACTATATAAAAGTAATTAAACTATATAAAACTGTATAAAACTATGTAAAACTAATAAAATTATATAAAACTATATAGTACTATATAAAACTATATAAAACTATATAAAACTAATAAAACTATAAAAACTATATAGTACTATATAAAACTATATAAAACTAACAAAACTATATAAAACTATATAAAACTCTGTAAAACTATTTAAAACTATATAAATCTATACTAAATTAACAAAACCATATAAAACTAATAAAATTATATAAAACTATATAGTACTATATAAAACTATATAAAACTAATAAAACGATAAAAACTATATAGTACTATATAAAACTATATAAAACTATATAAAACTAACAAAACTATATAAAACTATATAAAACTATATAAAACTACATCAAACTATGTAAAACTAATAAAACCATATAAAACTATATAAAACTATATAAAACTAACAAAACTATATAAAACGATATGTAACTATATAAAACTATATAAAGCTATATAAAACTATAAAAAACTATATGAAACTAACAAAACTATATAAAACTATATAAAACTGTATAAAACTATATAAAACTAACAAAACTATATAAAACTATATAAAACTATATAAAACTAATAAAACAATATAAAACTATATAAAACTATTTAAAAGCAACAAAACTATATAAACCTGTATAAAACTATATAAAACTTTATAAAACTATATAGAACTAATAAAGCTACATAAAACTATATAAAACTATATAAAACTAACAAAACTATATAAAACTATACAAAACTAACAAAACTATATAAAACTATGTAAATCTAATAAAACTATATAACACTATATAAAACTATATAAAACTATATAAAACTATGTAAAACTATACAAAACTATATAAAACTGTATAAAACTAAATAAAACTATATAAAGCTATATAAAATTATGTAGAACTATATAAAACTATATGGAACTGTATAATACTATATAAAACTATATAAAGCTATAATAAAACTAATAAAACTAATAAAACGAACAAAACTAATAAAACTATATAAAACGATATAAAACTGTATAAAACTATATAAAACTATATAAAACTATATAAAACTAACAAAACTATATAAAACTATATAAAAGTATATAAAACTATATAAAACTAACAAAAATATAAAACTATATAAAACTATATAAAACTAATAAAACAATATAAAACTACATAAAAATATTTAAAAGCAACAAAACTATATAAAACATTATAAAACTATATAGAACTAATAAAGCTACATAAAACTATATAAAACTCTATAGAACTATATAAAACTATATAAAACTGTATAAAACTAATAAAACTATATAAAACTATATAAAACTAATAAAACTAATAAAACTATATAAAACTATACAAAACTATATAAAACTATATAAAACTATATAAAACTCCATAAAACTATATAAAACTATATAAAACTATATAAAACTATATAAATCTAACAAAACTATATGAAACAATATAAACCTATATAAAACTATATAAAACTAACAAAACTATATAAAACTATCTAAAACTATATAAAACCAACAAAACTATATAAAACTATATAAAACTAACAAAACTATATAAAACTATACAAAACTAACAAAACTATATAAAACTATGTAAATCTAATAAAACTATATAACACTATATAAAACTATATAAAACTATATAAAACTATGTAAAACTATACAAAACTATATAAAACTATATAAAACTGTATAAAACTGTATAAAACTAAATAAAACTATATAAAGCTATATAAAATTATGTAGGACTATATATAACTATATGGAACTGTATAATACTATATAAAACTATATAAAGCTATAATAAAACTAATAAAACTAATAAAACTATATAAAACGATATAAAACTGTATAAAACTATATAAAACCGTATAAAACTGTATAGAACTGTATAAAACTGTGTACAACTATATGAAGCTACATAAACCAATATAAACCTATATGAAGCTATATAAAACTATGCAAAACTAACAAAACTATATAAAACTATATAAAGCTATATAAAACTATATAAAACTATATAAAACTATATAAAACTAAATAAAACTAACAAAACTATATAAAACTCTATAGAACTATATAAAACTATATAAAACTATATAAAACTATATAAAATTATTTAAAACAATACAAAACTATATAAAACTGTATAAAAATGTATAAAACTATATAGAACTATATAAAACTAATAAAACTATATAGAATTATCCAACGCTGTATAAAACTATATAAAACTGTATAAAACTATACAACCCTATATAAAACAATAAACAGCTAATAAAACTATACAAAACTATATAAAACTATATAAAACTATATAAAACTAAATAAAACTAACAAAACTGTATAAAACTCTATAGAACTATATAAAACTATATAAAACTATATAAAACTATGTAAAACTATACAAAACTATATAAAACAGTATAAAAATGTATAAAACTATATAGAAATATATAAAACTAATAAAACTATATAGAATTATCCAATACTATATAAAACTATATAAAAGTATATAAAACTGTATAAAACTATACAACCCTATATAAAACAATAAACAGCTAATAAAACTATACAAAACTATATAAAACTATATAAAACTATATTAAACTATATAAAACTATATAAATCTAACAGAACTACATAAAACTCTATAGAACTATATAAAACTATATAAAACTATATAAAACTAACAAAATTATATAACACTATATAAAACTATCTAAAACTATATAACACTATATAAAACTATATAACACTATATAAAACTATATAAAACTATATAAAACTAAATAAAACTAACAAAACTATATTAAACTATATAACACTGTATAAAACTATATAAAACTATATAAAACTATATAAACTATATAAAACTAACAAAACTATATGAAACTATGTAAACCTATATAAAACTATATAAAACTAACAAAACTGTATAATACTGTATAAAGCTCTATGAAACTATATAAAACTATATAAAACTATATAAAACTATATATAACTATCTAAAACTATATAACACTATATAAAACTATATAAAACTATATGAAACTAAATAAAACTAACAAAACTATATAAAACTCTATAGAACTATATAAAACTATATAAAACTAACAAAACTATATTAAACTATATAACACTGTATAAAACTATATAAAACTATATAAACTATATAAAACTAACAAAACTATATGAAACTATATAAACCTATATAAAACTATATAAAACTAACAAAACTATATAATACTATATAAAACTATATAAAACTATATAAAACTATATAAAACTATATAAAACTATATAAAACACTATATCTAACTATATAAAACTAATAAAACTATATAAAACTATATAAAACTATACAAAACTCTATAAAACTATACAGAACTATATAATACTATATAAAACAATAAAATACCATATAACACTATATAAAACTATAAATATCTAATAAAATCATGTGAAACTATAAAAAAATATATTATACTATATAAAACTATACATAACTATATAAAACTATATAGAACTGTCTAAAACTATATAAAACTAACAAAACTAACAAAACTATATAAAACTATATAAAACTAACAAAACTATATAAAACTATATAAAATTATATAAAACTATATGAAACTATATAAAACAACATAAAACTATATAAAACTATATAAAACTATATAAAACTATATAAAACTATATAAAACTATATAAAACTATATAAAACTATATAAAACTATATAAAACTATATAAAACTATATAAAACTATATAAAATTATGTAAAACAATACAAAACTATATAAAACTGTATAAAAATGTATAAAACTATATAGAACTATATAAAACTAATAAAACTATATAGAATTATCCAATGCTGTATAAAACTATATAAAACTATATAAATCTATCAGAACTACATAAAACTCTATAGAACTATATAAAACTATATAAAACTATATAAAACTATATAAAACTATATAAAACTAACAAAACTATATAAAACTCTATAGAACTATATAAAACTATATAAAACTATATAAAACTATGTAAAACTATACAAAACTATATAAATCAGTATAAAAATGTATAAAACTATATAGAACTATATAAAACTAATAAAACAATATAGAATTATCCAATACTATATAAAACTATATAAAACTATATAAAACTGTATAAAACTATACAACCCTATATAAAACAATAAACAGCTAATAAAACTATACAAAACTATATAAAACTATATAAAACTATATAAAACTAAATAAAACTAACAAAACTATCTGAAACTCTATAGAACTATATAAAACTATATAAAACTATATAAAACTATATAAAACTATGTAAAACTATACAAAACTATATAAAACAGTATAAAACTATATAAAACTGTATAAAACTATACAACCCTATATAAAACAATAAACAGCTATTAAAACTATACAAAACTATATAAAACTATATAAAACTATATTAAACTATATAAAACTATATAAATCTAACAGAACTACATAAAACTCTATAGAACTATATAAAACTATATAAAACTATATAAAACTATATAAAACTAACAAAATTATATGAAACTATATAAAACTATCTAAAACTATATAACACTATATAAAACTATATAACACTATATAAAACTATATAAAACTATATAAAACTAAATAAAACTAACAAAACTATATTAAACTATATAACACTGCATAAAACTATATAAAACTATATAAACTATATAAAACTAACAAAACTATATGAAACTATATAAACCTATATAAAACTATATAAAACTAACAAAACTATATAATACTATATAAAACTATATAAAACTATATAAAACAACATAAAACTATATAAAACTATACAAAACTATAGAAAACTATATGAAGCTAATAAAACTATGTAAAACTATATAGGGCTAAATAAAACTATGTAAAACTATAAAATTCTATTAAAACCATTTGAACCTATATAAAACTAATAAAACTATACAAGACTATATAATACTATATAAAACTATGTAAAACTATATAACGATAATGAAACTATATAAAACTATATAAAACTATATAAAACTAACTAAACTATATAAAAGTATATAAAACTATATAAAACTAGCAAAACTATATAAAACTATATAAAACTAACAAAACTATATAAAACTATATAAAAGTATATAAAACTATATAAAACTAACAAAACTATATAAAACTACATAAAACTATATAAAACTAATAAAACAATATAAAACTATATAAAACTATTTAAAAGCAACAAAACTATATAAAACTGTATAAAACTATATAAAACTTTATAAAACTATATAGAACTAATAAAGCTACATAAAACAATATAAAACTATATAAAACAAACAAATCTATATAAAATTATATAAAAGTATATAAGACGATATAAGACGATATAAAACTAATAAAACTGTATAAAACTATATAAAACTATATAAAACTGTATAAAACTAATAAAACTATATAAAACTATACAAAACTATATAAAACTATATAAAACTATATAAAACTCCATAAAACTATATAAAACTATATAAAACTATATAAAACTAACAAAACTATATAAAACTATATAAAACTATATAAAACCAACAAAACTATATAAAACTATATAAAACTAACAAAACTATATAAAACTATACAAAACTAACAAAACTATATAAAACTATGTAAATCTAATAAAACTATATAACACTATATAAAACTATATAAAACTATATAAAACTATGTAAAACTACACAAAACTATATAAAACTATATAAAACTGTATAAAACTCCATAAAACTATATAAAACTATATAAAACTATATAAAACTAACAAAACTATATGAAACAATATAAACCTATATAAAACTATATAAAACTAACAAAACTATATAAAACTATATAAAACTATATAAAACCAACAAAACTATATAAAACTACATAAAACTAACAAAACTATATAAAACTATATAAAGCTATATAAAACTATATAAAACTATATAAAACTATATAAAACTATATAAAACTATATAAAACTATCTAAAACTAACAAAACTATATAAAACTATATATAACTATCTAAAACTATATAACACTATATAAAACTATATAAAACTATATGAAACTAAATAAAACTAACAAAACTATATAAAACTCTATAGAACTATATAAAACTATATAAAACTATATAAAACTGTATAAAATTATGTAAAACAATACAAAACTATATAAAACTGTATAAAAATGTATAAAACTATATAGAACTATATAAAACTAATAAAACTATATAGAATTATCCAATGCTGTATAAAACTATATAAAACTATATAAAACTATATAAAACTATATAAATCTAACAGAACTACATAAAACTCTATAGAACTATATAAAACTATATAAAACTATATAAAACTATATAAAACTATATAAAACTAACAAAACTATATAAAACTCTATAGAACTATATAAAACTATATAAAACTATATAAAACTAATAAAACTATATAGAATTATCCAATGCTGTATAAAACTATATAAAACTATATAAAACTATATAAAACTATATAAATCTAACAGAACTACATAAAACTCTATAGAACTATATAAAACTATATAAAACTATATAAAACTATATAAAACAGTATAAAAATGTATAAAACTATATAGAAATATATAAAACTAATAAAACTATATAGAATTATCCAATACTATATAAAACTATATAAAAGTATATAAAACTGTATAAAACTATACAACCCTATATAAAACAATAAACAGCTAATAAAACTATACAAAACTATATAAAACTATATAAAACTATATTAAACTATATAAAACTATATAAATCTAACAGAACTACATAAAACTCTATAGAACTATATAAAACTATATAAAACTATATAAAACTAACAAAATTATATAAAACTATATAAAACTATCTAAAACTATATAACACTATATAAAACTATATAACACTATATAAAACTATATAAAACTATATAAAACTAAATAAAACTAACAAAACTATATTAAACTATATAACACTGTATAAAACTATATAAAACTATATAAACTATATAAAACTAACAAAACTATATGAAACTATGTAAACCTATATAAAACGATATAAAACTAACAAAACTATATAATACTGTATAAAGCTCTATGAAACTATATAAAACTATATAAAACTATATAAAACTATATATAACTATCTAAAACTATATAACACTATATAAAACTATATAAAACTATATGAAACTAAATAAAACTATATGAATCTAACAGAACTACATAAAACTCTATATAACTATATAAAACTATATAAAACTATATAAAACTATATAAAACTAACAAAACTATATAAAACTCTATAGAACTATATAAAACTATATAAAACTAACAAAACTATATTAAACTATATAACACTGTATAAAACTATATAAAACTATATAAACTATATAAAACTAACAAAACTATATGAAACTATATAAACCTATATAAAACTATATAAAACTAACAAAACTATATAATACTATATAAAACTATATAAAACTATATAAAACTATATAAAACTATATAAAACTATATAAAACTATATAAAACTATATCTAACTATATAAAACTAATAAAACTATATAAAACTATATAAAACTGTACAAAACTCTATAAAACTATACAGAACTATATAATACTATATAAAACTATAAAATACCATATAACACTATATAAAACTATAAATAACTAATAAAATCATGTGAAACTATAAAAAAATATATTATACTATATAAAACTATACATAACTATATAAAACTATATAGAACTGTCTAAAACTATATAAAACTAACAAAACTAACAAAACTATATAAAACTATATAAAACTAACAAAACTATATAAAACTATATTAAATTATATAAAACTATATAAAACTATATAAAACAACATAAAACTATATAAAACTATACAAAACTATAGAAAACTATATGAATCTAATAAAACTATGTAAAACTATATAGGGCTAAATAAAACTATGTAAAACTATAAAATTCTATTAAAACTATTTGAACCTATATAAAACTAATAAAACTATACAAGACTATATAATACTATATAAAACTATGTAAAACTATATAACGATAATGAAACTATATAAAACTATATAAAACTACATAAAACTAACTAAACTATATAAAAGTATATAAAACTATATAAAACTAGCAAAACTATATAAAACTATACAAAACTATATAAAACTATATAAAACTATATAAAACTATATAAAACTATATAAAACTATATAAAACTATATAAAATTATGTAAAACAATACAAAACTATATAAAACTGTATAAAAATGTATAAAACTATATAGAACTATATAAAACTAATAAAACTATATAGAATTATCCAATGCTGTATAAAACTATATAAAACTGTATAAAACTATATAAAACTATATAAAACTATACAACCCTATATAAAACAATAAACAGCTAATAAAACTATACAAAACTATATAAAACTATATAAAACTATATAAAACTAAATAAAACTAACAAAACTATATAAAACTCTATAGAACTATATAAACAAATATAAAACTATATAAAACTATGTAAAACTATACGAAACTATATAAAACAGTATAAAAATGTATAAAACTATATAGAAATATATAAAACTAATAAAACTATATAGAATTATCCAATACTATATAAAACTATATAAAACTATATAAAACTGTATAAAACTATACAACCCTATATAAAACAATAAACAGCTAATAAAACTATACAAAACTATATAAAACTATATAAAACTATATTAAACTATATAAAACTATATAAATCTAACAGAACTACATAAAACTCTATAGAACTATATAAAACTACATAAAACTATATAAAACTAATAAAACTAATAAAACTATGTAAAACTATACAAAACTATATATAACTATATAAAACTATATAAAACTATAAAAAACTAACAAAACTATATAAAACTATAAAAAACTATATAAAACACTATAAAACGATTAAAATTATATAAAACTAACAAAACTATATATAACCATGTAAAACTCTATAGAACTATATAAAACTATACAAAACTATATAAAACCATAAAAAGCTAACAAAACTATATGAAACTATATAAAACTATAAAACGATACGAAACTATATGAAACTCTATAAAACTATATAACACTATATAAAACTATATAAAACTATATAAAACTAATAAAACTATATAAAACCTTATAAAACTATATAAAACTATATAAATCTATATAAAACTGTCTGAAACTGTATAAAACTATATAAACTATATAAAACTGTATAAAACTATATAAAACTATATAAACTATATAAAACTAACAAAACTGTATGAAACTGTATCAAACTATATAAACTATACAAAACGATATAAAACTATATAAAACTATGTAAACCTATATAAATCTATATAAAACTGTCTGAAAATGTATAAAACTATATAAACTATATAAACTATATAAAACTAACAAAACTATATGAAACTATATAAACCTATATAAAACTATATAAAACTAACAAAACTATATAATACTATATAAAACTCTATGAAACTATAATAAACTATATGAAACTATATCTAACTATATAAAACTCTATAATACTATATAATACTATATAAAACTATATAATACCATATAACACTATATAAAACTGTATAGTACTATATAAAACTATATAAAACTGTATAGTACTATATAAAACTATATAAAACTATATAAAGCTATATAAAACTAACAAAACTATATAAAACTATATAAAACTATCAAACTATATAAAACTATTTAAACTATATAAAACTGTATGAAACTATATAAAACTATATAGAGCTATATAAAACTATATAAAACTATATAAAACTATATAAAACTATATAAAACTAACAAATCTATATGAAACTATATAAAACTAACAAAACTATATATAACTATATAAAACTAACAAAACTATATAAAACTATATAAAACAATGTAAAACTATATAAAACTGTATAAAACTATATAAAACTCTATAAAACTATATAAAACTACATAAAACTATATAAAACTATATAAAACTATATCAAACTATATAAAAATCGAAAACTATATAAAACTATATAAAACCATATAAAACTCTATAAAACTGATAAAACTATATAAAACTACATAAAACTATATAAAACTGGATAAAACTATATAAAATTATATAAAACTGTATAATACTATATAATACTATACAAAACTATATAAAACTATATAAAACTAAATAAAGCTATATAAAACTGTAAGAAACTATATAAAACTATATAAAATTAACAAAACTATATAAAACCTTATAAAACTATATAAAATTGTAAGAAACTATATAAAACTATATAAAATTAACAAAACTATATAAAACCTTATAAAACTATATAAAACTATATAAAGCTATATAAAACCAACAAAACTACATAAAACAATATAAAATTACATAAAACCATATAAAACTAATAAAACTATATAAAACTAACAATACTATATAAAACTATATAAAACTATGTAAAACTATATAAAACTGTATAAAACTATATAAAACTCTATAAAACTATATAAACCTACATAAAACTATATAAAACTATATAAAACTATATCAAACTATATTAAACCATATAAAACTCTATAAAACTGATAAAACTATATAAAACTACATAAAACTATATAAAACTGGATAAAACTATATAAAACTATATAAAACTGTATAATACTATATAATACTATACAAAACTATATCAAACTATATAAAACTAAATAAAGCTATATAAAACTGTAAGAAACTATATAAAACTATATATAACTATATAATACCATATAAGATTATATAAAACTATATAGAGCGATAGAAAACGATATAAAAGAATGTAAAAGTATATAAAACTATGTAAAACATTATAGAGCTATATAAAACAATATAAAACTATATAAAACTGTATAATACTATATAAAACTATATAAAGCTATATAAGGCTATACAAAAATATAAAACTCTATAAAACTATATAAAAAAAAAATAAAACAATATAAAACTATATAAAACAATATGAAACTATCAAAACTATATAAAACTATATATAACTACATAAAACTTTATAAAACTATATAAAAGTTTATAAAACTCTATAAAACTCTATAAAACTATATAAAACTAGATAAAACTATATAAAACTATATAAAACTATATAAAACTATATAAAACTCTATAAAACTATATAAACCTATATAAAACTATTTAAAACTCTACAGAACTAACAAAACTATATAAAGCCATATAAAACTATAGAAAACTCTATAAAACTATATATAACTATACAAAACTATACAAAACTATATAAAACTATATAAAACTATATAAAACTATGCAAAACTCTATAAAACTATATAACACTATATAAAATTATATAAAACTATCAAAACTATATAAAACTAATAAAACTATAGAAAACTATATAATACTATATAATACTATATAAAACTATATAAAACTATGTAAATCTAATAAAACTATATAAAACTTTACAAATCTATATAAAACAATATAAAACTGAGTAAAAATATAAAAAACTAAATAAAACAATAGAAAACTATTAAAACTATATAAAACTATATAAAACTACATAAAACTATATAAAACTGGATAAAACTATATACAACTACATAAACCTATATAAAACTATATAAAACTATACAAAACTGGGTAAAACTATATAAAACTGTATAAAACTGTATAATACTATATAATACTATATAAAACTATATAAAACTATATAATACTAAATAAAGCTATATAAAACTGTAAGAAACTGTATAAAACTATATAAAACTAACGAAACTATATAAAACCTTATAAAACTATATAAAACTATATAAAGCTATATAAAACCAACATAACGATATAAAACTAAATAAAACTCTATAAAACTATATAAAACTTTATAAAACTATACAAAACTATATATAACCATAAAAAGCTAACAAAACTATATAAAACTATATAAAACTGTATAAAACGATACGAAACTATATGAAACTCTATAAAACTATATAAAACTATATAAAACCAACAAAACTATATATAACTATATAAAACTATATAAAACCATATAAAACTAATAAAACTATATAAAACTATGTAAAGCTATAATAAAACTAATAAATCTAATAAAACTAAATAAAACATTATAAAACTGTATAAAACTATATAAAACTGTATAAAACTGTGTAAAAATATATAAAACTATATAAAACTAATAAAACTATATAAAACTAGCAAAACTATATAAAACTATAAAACTATATAAAACTCTATAGAACTATATAAAACTATATAAAACAATACCAAACTATAGGAAACTCTATAAAACTATATAACACTATATAAAACTATATAAAACTATATAAAACTATATAAAACTCTATAAAACTATATAAAATTATATAATAATATATAAAAGTACATAATACCATATAAAACTATATAAAACTATATAAAGCCATAGAAAGCTATATAAAAGTATGTAAAACTATATAAAACTATAAATAACTAATAAAATTATGTAAAACTAGAAAAAACTATATAATAAAATATAAGACTATATATAACTATATAAAACTATATAATACTATATAAAATTATATCAATCAATGTAAAGCTAACAAAACTATATAAAACTATATAAAACTATACCAAACAATAGAAAACTCTATAAAACTATATAACACTATATAAAACTATATAAAACTAACAAAACTATGTAAAACTATATAAAACTATATAAAACTCTATAAAACTATATAAAACTATATAAAACTATATATAACTAACAAAACTGTATTAAACTATATAAAACTCTATAAAACTATATAAAACCATATAAAACTATATAAAACTATATAAAACTAACAAGACTATATAAACCTATATAAAACTCTATAGAACTATATAAAACTATACAAAGCTATATAAAAATATATGGAACTAACAAAACTATATAAAACTATATAAAACTTTATAAGACTCTATAAAACTATATAAAAATATATAAAAGTATATAAAACTCTGTAAAACTATATAAAACTACTTAAATCTATATAAAAATATATAAAACTAAGAAAACTATATAAAACTATATAAAACCATATAAAACTCTATAAAAGTATATAAAACTATATAAAACTACCAAAACTATATAAGACTATCTGAAACTCTATAAAACTATATAAAACTATATAAAACTCTATAAAACTATATAAAACTATATAAAACCAACAAAACTATATAAAGCTATATAAAACTATATAAAACCATATAAAACTAATAAAACTATATAAAACTATATAGTAGTATATAAAACTATATATAACTATATAAAACTAACAAAACTATATAATACTATATAAAACTTTATAAAACTAACAAAACTATATAAAACTATCCAAAAATATATATAAAACTATATAAAACTGTATAAAGCTATATAAAACTATTAAAACTATGTAAAACTATATAAAACTATATAAAACTAATAAAACTATATAAAACTATATAAAACTATATACAACTATATAAAACTATATAAAACTAACAAAACTATATAAAAGTAACAAAACTATATAAAACTATATAAAACTATATAAAACTCTATAAAACTATATAAAACTATATAAACCTATATAAAACTATTTAAAACTCTACAGAACTAACAAAACTATATAAAGCCATATAAAACTATAGAAAACTCTATAAAACTATATATAACTCTATAAAACTATATATAACTATACAAAACTATACAAAACTATATAAAACTATATAAAACTATATAAAACTATGCAAAACTCTATAAAACTATATAACACTATATAAAATTATATAAAACTATCAAAACTATATAAAACTAATAAAACTATAGAAAACTATATAATACTATATAATACTATATAAAACTATATAAAACTATGTAAATCTAATAAAACTATATAAAACTTTACAAATCTATATAAAACAATATAAAACTGAGTAAAAATATAAAAAACTAAATAAAACAATAGAAAACTATTAAAACTATATAAAACTATATAAAACTACATAAAACTATATAAAACTGGATAAAACTATATACAACTACATAAACCTATATAAAACTATATAAAACTATACAAAACTGGGTAAAACTATATAAAACTGTATAAAACTGTATAATACTATATAATACTATATAAAACTATATAAAACTATATAATACTAAATAAAGCTATATAAAACTGTAAGAAACTGTATAAAACTATATAAAACTAACGAAACTATATAAAACCTTATAAAACTATATAAAACTATATAAAGCTATATAAAACCAACATAACGATATAAAACTAAATAAAACTCTATAAAACTATATAAAACTTTATAAAACTATACAAAACTATATATAACCATAAAAAGCTAACAAAACTATATAAAACTATATAAAACTGTATAAAACGATACGAAACTATATGAAACTCTATAAAACTATATAAAACTATATAAAACCAACAAAACTATATATAACTATATAAAACTATATAAAACCATATAAAACTAATAAAACTATATAAAACTATGTAAAGCTATAATAAAACTAATAAATCTAATAAAACTAAATAAAACATTATAAAACTGTATAAAACTATATAAAACTGTATAAAACTGTGTAAAAATATATAAAACTATATAAAACTAATAAAACTATATAAAACTAGCAAAACTATATAAAACTATATAAAACTATATAAAACTCTATAGAACTATATAAAACTATATAAAACAATACCAAACTATAGGAAACTCTATAAAACTATATAACACTATATAAAACTATATAAAACTATATAAAACTATATAAAACTCTATAAAACTATATAAAATTATATAATAATATATAAAAGTACATAATACCATATAAAACTATATAAAACTATATAAAGCCATAGAAAGCTATATAAAAGTATGTAAAACTATATAAAACTATAAATAACTAATAAAATTATGTAAAACTAGAAAAAACTATATAATAAAATATAAGACTATATATAACTATATAAAACTATATAATACTATATAAAATTATATCAATCAATGTAAAGCTAACAAAACTATATAAAACTATATAAAACTATACCAAACAATAGAAAACTCTATAAAACTATATAACACTATATAAAACTATATAAAACTAACAAAACTATGTAAAACTATATAAAACTATATAAAACTCTATAAAACTATATAAAACTATATAAAACTATATATAACTAACAAAACTGTATTAAACTATATAAAACTCTATAAAACTATATAAAACCATATAAAACTATATAAAACTATATAAAACTAACAAGACTATATAAACCTATATAAAACTCTATAGAACTATATAAAACTATACAAAGCTATATAAAAATATATGGAACTAACAAAACTATATAAAACTATATAAAACTTTATAAGACTCTATAAAACTATATAAAAATATATAAAAGTATATAAAACTCTGTAAAACTATATAAAACTACTTAAATCTATATAAAAATATATAAAACTGAGAAAACTATATAAAACTATATAAAACCATATAAAACTCTATAAAAGTATATAAAACTATATAAAACTACCAAAACTATATAAGACTATCTGAAACTCTATAAAACTATATAAAACTATATAAAACTCTATAAAACTATATAAAACTATATAAAACCAACAAAACTATATAAAGCTATATAAAACTATATAAAACCATATAAAACTAATAAAACTATATAAAACTATATAGTAGTATATAAAACTATATATAACTATATAAAACTAACAAAACTATATAATACTATATAAAACTTTATAAAACTAACAAAACTATATAAAACTATCCAAAAATATATATAAAACTATATAAAACTGTATAAAGCTATATAAAACTATTAAAACTATGTAAAACTATATAAAACTATATAAAACTAATAAAACTATATAAAACTATATAAAACTATATACAACTATATAAAACTATATAAAACTAACAAAACTATATAAAAGTAACAAAACTATATAAAACTATATAAAACTATATAAAACTCTATAAAACTATATAAAACTATATAAACCTATATAAAACTATTTAAAACTCTACAGAACTAACAAAACTATATAAAGCCATATAAAACTATAGAAAACTCTATAAAACTATATATAACTATACAAAACTATACAAAACTATATAAAACTATATAAAACTATATAAAACTATGCAAAACTCTATAAAAACTATATAACACTATATAAAATTATATAAAACTATCAAAACTATATAAAACTAATAAAACTATAGAAAACTATATAATACTATATAATACTATATAAAACTATATAAAACTATGTAAATCTAATAAAACTATATAAAACTTTACAAATCTATATAAAACAATATAAAACTGAGTAAAAATATAAAAAACTAAATAAAACAATAGAAAACTATTAAAACTATATAAAACTATATAAAACTACATAAAACTATATAAAACTGGATAAAACTATATACAACTACATAAACCTATATAAAACTATATAAAACTATACAAAACTGGGTAAAACTATATAAAACTGTATAAAACTGTATAATACTATATAATACTATATAAAACTATATAAAACTATATAATACTAAATAAAGCTATATAAAACTGTAAGAAACTGTATAAAACTATATAAAACTAACGAAACTATATAAAACCTTATAAAACTATATAAAACTATATAAAGCTATATAAAACCAACATAACGATATAAAACTAAATAAAACTCTATAAAACTATATAAAACTTTATAAAACTATACAAAACTATATATAACCATAAAAAGCTAACAAAACTATATAAAACTATATAAAACTGTATAAAACGATACGAAACTATATGAAACTCTATAAAACTATATAAAACTATATAAAACCAACAAAACTATATATAACTATATAAAACTATATAAAACCATATAAAACTAATAAAACTATATAAAACTATGTAAAGCTATAATAAAACTAATAAATCTAATAAAACTAAATAAAACATTATAAAACTGTATAAAACTATATAAAACTGTATAAAACTGTGTAAAAATATATAAAACTATATAAAACTAATAAAACTATATAAAACTAGCAAAACTATATAAAACTATATAAAACTATATAAAACTCTATAGAACTATATAAAACTATATAAAACAATACCAAACTATAGGAAACTCTATAAAACTATATAACACTATATAAAACTATATAAAACTATATAAAACTATATAAAACTCTATAAAACTATATAAAATTATATAATAATATATAAAAGTACATAATACCATATAAAACTATATAAAACTATATAAAGCCATAGAAAGCTATATAAAAGTATGTAAAACTATATAAAACTATAAATAACTAATAAAATTATGTAAAACTAGAAAAAACTATATAATAAAATATAAGACTATATATAACTATATAAAACTATATAATACTATATAAAATTATATCAATCAATGTAAAGCTAACAAAACTATATAAAACTATATAAAACTATACCAAACAATAGAAAACTCTATAAAACTATATAACACTATATAAAACTATATAAAACTAACAAAACTATGTAAAACTATATAAAACTATATAAAACTCTATAAAACTATATAAAACTATATAAAACTATATATAACTAACAAAACTGTATTAAACTATATAAAACTCTATAAAACTATATAAAACCATATAAAACTATATAAAACTATATAAAACTAACAAGACTATATAAACCTATATAAAACTCTATAGAACTATATAAAACTATACAAAGCTATATAAAAATATATGGAACTAACAAAACTATATAAAACTATATAAAACTTTATAAGACTCTATAAAACTATATAAAAATATATAAAAGTATATAAAACTCTGTAAAACTATATAAAACTACTTAAATCTATATAAAAATATATAAAACTAAGAAAACTATATAAAACTATATAAAACCATATAAAACTCTATAAAAGTATATAAAACTATATAAAACTACCAAAACTATATAAGACTATCTGAAACTCTATAAAACTATATAAAACTATATAAAACTCTATAAAACTATATAAAACTATATAAAACCAACAAAACTATATAAAACTATATAAAACTATATAAAACCATATAAAACTAATAAAACTATATAAAACTATATAGTAGTATATAAAACTATATATAACTATATAAAACTAACAAAACTATAT
>NW_027476010.1:20000-22749 GCF_051020985.1 Nomia melanderi | reverse complement strand
GGGGAGAAATAGAACGATGAGTTGACTTATCGGGTCTTCGTTGGAATTACCGTCGCTGGCATTGTAAACTCCAGATGACCTTGTGATTCCTTCGTCGGGCACTGGTAAAGGGTGGCGATGATTCGTTCTATAATAGAAATACCCGTCGTAGCGATTCGGCCGAGTCACCCGCCACGAAACTGTCTCTCTTTCGTCGTGGAAACCCCGCGTCGGAGAGTAAAACGCGCGAAGGCTGTGACTGTAACATATATATATACAGTATACAATGCCTGTGGTTTTTGCGCGTGTCGGCTCTTCGGTATACGCGATCGGCCAGAGTTACGGAGGGACGGTGAAGCGCACGAGAAATTGAAACGGCCGCACGATTGGAACCGAGCAACCGTCGAACATTGTTTCGCGACGTTTCCATAATGCGTTTTCGTTTCGCTCGCATACCGCTTCTTTTCCCCTAGTCTCTGAGACGCGTTTTCGAGCCGTTCTTCTACTATCGATTCTCGTAGAGAGAAGGGACCGGGTAGTCTGGAAGTGGAACCCGCATCTTGCGTGTACCGTACACGGAATTGAGAGGACCGGCCGTGAAGCTCGTTTTAAAGCCGTGCGTCTGACACCCAACTCTTGCGCGCCAATTTCGCGGCAAGAGATAATATGGGACGAATGACCGGCAAAGAGCCAGCTGTGAAGTCTGTTTTTTTAATCGAATCCGTGGACGTGTGTATGCCGTAGCGTCGCTCGTCGTGTTCGTTCATGGTCGTTCCGAGAGAAAGAACGAAAGCGGTAACGAAGGGACCGGCCGTGAAGCTCGTTTTAAAGCCGCGCGTCTGACACCCAACTCTTGCGCGCCAATTTCGCGGCAAGAGATAACATGGGACGAATGACCGGCAAAGAGCCAGCTGTGAAGTCTTTTTTCATTATTTGCTTTCAATCGATCGATCGGTACGATTCGTGCAACGTTTCGCGCGATGCGACGCGAAAACATGCGCGCAACAATAGATGCGTCTGATCGGAAGAACGCGAGGGTCGACTGCACGCGATGGATTCAGTATCGGGTAGGATACAAAATATATCCCCGTCGTTTCCACGCGTGCGAGTCTTCTGCGTCTTTCGCGGGTTTTTGAATGCACTATACGCCCGGAACGTCGAGAAATATATACATATTACTTGAACGTTTTTCGTCTCGAAAGGCTTCGGTGTCGTCTCCAAGGCGACGCCTGAATCTCCTTCGCGCGCTGGTCGGAGATTCAGGTATCAACTTTTATCTTCTCTTTGAAAGAAGAGAGATATTAGGTCGAACAAATGAGAATAAAATTATATATGTGAAATATAAAATTTATACGATTACCCTGAACGGTGGATCACTTGGCTCGTGGGTCGATGAAGAACGCAGCTAATTGCGCGTCAACGTGTGAACTGCAGGACACATGAACATCGACATTTCGAACGCACATTGCGGTCCACGGATACAATTCCTGGACCACGCCTGGCTGAGGGTCGTTTACGTACCATACACTGCTTGCGTAGCTCTGTCAAATCCCCGCCGTCGTTCACCTCTTCGGATCGAACGTTTTTTTACCGAAGGGCGCAAAGAACGTTTCTGAGTCGGGTTAAGAGAAGGATGCTACGTACGAGCGAACGATGGGTGTCTCGTCGGCGTTTGTCGCGGACACGCGAAAATTCTGTGAATTTCACGGACAGTGTACGTTCTAGTTGTTGCAAAACGATCGGAATCGTTTGTATGGACTCGCGTGAGTGTTCGCGGCGTCGTGCGTCGTTCAATTACGACCGCCCGCGGATACCGCTCCACTGCGATATGGATCTGAGCGACAACTTTTTCGGCTGTTCGTGAGATGAACGGTTTCGTGTGTTTAGAAAAATTTTTTTTCCCGCGCTCCCGACGTCACCTGAAATGATGCGTCAGAGGTGAAAGAAAATATTAAGAAGTCGAGAGAGAGAGAGACTACACACGTTTTATTCATATTTTGTATACCGTGCGTGAGACGGATGTGCACGACACGTCGTATGTCGGTATATTACCGACTGGCCCCAGGGAGATTGTTTTCTTCCTCTCTTACGAATGAGATGTACGTTTCGGAGGATCGTCGTTACCGAAACACACGGCAAAACGAGACTTCTCGCAGCAGAACCTTTATACACAATACACATCGACTCTTTTTACCCCGAGAGAGAGAGAAAAGGTGTATTTCTTTTTTTTATTTTTCGAATTCGACGCACGAACGCTTTGACGACTGGAGAAAAACACGGTGTGTGTTAAAATCGTGCGGGACGAGCATGCGTATTCGTAACGGGTCGAATAGTTCTTATTCCCCGTCGTCGCGTGTCCTCGCTGGACCACCACCGTGCGCTTCCGCCACGTTCAGTTGAATTTCGAAATATATATATATAAAAAGAATCACCATATACTCTCTTTCGGGAGGTGTATTTTTATCGGTTTCTGCTATAGAGAAGAGACGGAGATCGTGTTGTGAGGTGTAACGTTTCTGTATCCCCGTTTCGGAGGATCGTCGTTATCGGCGGAACACACGTCAAAACGAGACTTCTCGCAGAACCTTTATACACAATACACATCGACTCTTTTACCCCGAGAGAGAGAAAAGGTGTTTTTCTTTTTTTTTTATTTTTCGAATTCGACGCACGAACGCTTTGACGACTGGAGAAAAACACGGTGTGTGTTAAAATCGTGCGGGACGAGCATGCGTATTCGTAACGGGTCGAATAGTTCTTATTCCCCGTC
>NW_027476010.1:7500-12500 GCF_051020985.1 Nomia melanderi | reverse complement strand
GGTTTTTTCCATTTTTTTTGAAAAATAAATTTTTGTAATTTTTTTTAATGTTAAAAACGTTAATAAACATCATGTTTACGCATGGATTAAACATTGAAATAATTTTAAAACGCTTATTAAAAAAGTTTACTCTTGACCGTGGGACTTAGAAAAATTTCGGGAAGTCCGATTCGCCTGCTGGAATTACCGCACGGGCTGGACACCTCGCTCCGACGAATCGGTTTTTTCCATTTTTTCCGAAAAATAAATTTTTGTAATTTTTTTTAACGTTAAAAACGTTAATAAACGTCATGTTTACGCATGGATTAAACATTGAAATAATTTTAAAACGCTTATTAAAAAAGTTGGTGTCGACCGTGGGACTTAGAAAAATTTCGGGAAGTCCGATTCGCCTGCTGGAATTACCGCACGGGCTGGACAGCTCGCTCCGACGAATCGGTTTTTTCCATTTTTTCCGAAAAATAAATTTTTGTAATTTTTTTTAACGTTAAAAACGTTAATAAACGTCATGTTTACGCATGGATTAAACATTGAAATAATTTTAAAACGCTTATTAAAAAAGTTGGTGTCGACCGTGGGACTTAGAAAAATTTCGGGAAGTCCGATTCGCCTGCTGGAATTACCGCACGGGCTGGACACCTCGCTCCGACGAATCGGTTTTTTCCATTTTTTTTGAAAAATAAATTTTTGTAATTTTTTTTAATGTTAAAAACGTTAATAAACATCATGTTTACGCATGGATTAAACATTGAAATAATTTTAAAACGCTTATTAAAAAAGTTTACTCTTGACCGTGGGACTTAGAAAAATTTCGGGAAGTCCGATTCGCCTGCTGGAATTACCGCACGGCCTGGACAGCTCGCATCGACCGATACATTTTTTCCATTTTCAGTGAAAAAAAAATTTTTGTCAATTTTCTCAACGTTAAAAACGTTAATAAACTGCGTTTTTATGCGTGGATTAAACATTAAAAAAATTTTGAAATATGTGATGAAAAAGTTTACTCTTGACCGTTCGGACTTAGAAAAATTTCGAGTACCTCGGATCGCCTGCTGGAATTACCGCACGGCCTGGACAGCCCGCATCGACCGATACATTTTTTCCATTTTCAGTGAAAAAAAAATTTTTGTCAATTTTCTCAACGTTAAAAACGTTAATAAACTGCGTTTTTATGCGTGGATTAAACATTAAAAAAATTTTGAAATATGTGATGAAAAAGTTTACTCTTGACCGTCGGGACTTAGAAAAATTTCGAGTACCCCGGATCGCCTGCTGGAATTACCGCACGGCCTGGATAGCCCGCATCGACCGATACATTTTTTCCATTTTCAGTGAAAAAAAAATTTTTGTCAATTTTCTCAACGTTAAAAACGTTAATAAACTGCGTTTTTATGCGTGGATTAAACATTAAAAAAATTTTGAAATATGTGATGAAAAAGTTTACTCTTGACCGTCGGGACTTAGAAAAATTTCGAGTACCCCGGATCGCCTGCTGGAATTACCGCACGGCCTGGATAGCCCGCATCGACCGATACATTTTTTCCATTTTCAGTGAAAAAAAAATTTTTGTCAATTTTCTCAACGTTAAAAACGTTAATAAACTGCGTTTTTATGCGTGGATTAAACATTAAAAAAATTTTGAAATATGTGATGAAAAAGTTTACTCTTGACCGTCGGGACTTAGAAAAATTTCGAGTACCCCGGATCGCCTGCTGGAATTACCGCACGGGCTGGACACCTCGCTCCGACGAATCGGTTTTTTCCATTTTTTCCGAAAAATAAATTTTTGTAATTTTTTTTAACGTTAAAAACGTTAATAAACGTCATGTTTACGCATGGATTAAACATTGAAATAATTTTAAAACGCTTATTAAAAAAGTTGGTGTCGACCGTGGGACTTAGAAAAATTTCGGGAAGTCCGATTCGCCTGCTGGAATTACCGCACGGGCTGGACACCTCGCTCCGACGAATCGGTTTTTTCCATTTTTTCCGAAAAATAAATTTTTGTAATTTTTTTTAATGTTAAAAACGTTAATAAACGTCATGTTTACGCATGGATTAAACATTGAAATAATTTTAAAACGCTTATTAAAAAAGTTGGTGTCGACCGTGGGACTTAGAAAAATTTCGGGAAGTCCGATTCGCCTGCTGGAATTACCGCACGGGCTGGACACCTCGCTCCGACGAATCGGTTTTTTCCATTTTTTCCGAAAAATAAATTTTTGTAATTTTTTTTAACGTTAAAAACGTTAATAAACGTCATGTTTACGCATGGATTAAACATTGAAATAATTTTAAAACGCTTATTAAAAAAGTTGGTGTCGACCGTGGGACTTAGAAAAATTTCGGGAAGTCCGATTCGCCTGCTGGAATTACCGCACGGGCTGGACAGCTCGCTCCGACGAATCGGTTTTTTCCATTTTTTCCGAAAAATAAATTTTTGTAATTTTTTTTAACGTTAAAAACGTTAATAAACGTCATGTTTACGCATGGATTAAACATTGAAATAATTTTAAAACGCTTATTAAAAAAGTTGGTGTCGACCGTGGGACTTAGAAAAATTTCGGGAAGTCCGATTCGCCTGCTGGAATTACCGCACGGCCTGGACAGCTCGCTCCGACGAATCGGTTTTTTCCATTTTTTCCGAAAAATAAATTTTTGTAATTTTTTTTAATGTTAAAAACGTTAATAAACGTCATGTTTACGCATGGATTAAACATTGAAATAATTTTAAAACGCTTATTAAAAAAGTTGGTGTCGACCGTGGGACTTAGAAAAATTTCGGGAAGTCCGATTCGCCTGCTGGAATTACCGCACGGGCTGGACACCTCGCTCCGACGAATCGGTTTTTTCCATTTTTTCCGAAAAATAAATTTTTGTAATTTTTTTTAACGTTAAAAACGTTAATAAACGTCATGTTTACGCATGGATTAAACATTGAAATAATTTTAAAACGCTTATTAAAAAAGTTGGTGTCGACCGTGGGACTTAGAAAAATTTCGGGAAGTCCGATTCGCCTGCTGGAATTACCGCACGGGCTGGACAGCTCGCTCCGACGAATCGGTTTTTTCCATTTTTTCCGAAAAATAAATTTTTGTAATTTTTTTTAACGTTAAAAACGTTAATAAACGTCATGTTTACGCATGGATTAAACATTGAAATAATTTTAAAACGCTTATTAAAAAAGTTGGTGTCGACCGTGGGACTTAGAAAAATTTCGGGAAGTCCGATTCGCCTGCTGGAATTACCGCACGGGCTGGACACCTCGCTCCGACGAATCGGTTTTTTCCATTTTTTTTGAAAAATAAATTTTTGTAATTTTTTTTAATGTTAAAAACGTTAATAAACATCATGTTTACGCATGGATTAAACATTGAAATAATTTTAAAACGCTTATTAAAAAAGTTTACTCTTGACCGTGGGGACTTAGAAAAATTCCGGCTTGCACGGATTCGACCACTCTGTTTTTCGGAGTTTCTGAGAAAAATAAATTTTTGTAATTTTTTTCATTATGATTTCTGAGTTCTCCCAGTAGTTTAATGTAAGGATTAAGCATTTAAAAATTTTTAAATCGAATATTAAAAAAGTTTACTCTTGCAATTTTTGGAAAAAAAAAATTCTAAAAAATTTTTCTTTCGGTGGAAACTAACGTTTAATATGTACAATAACGATTTATCGAATAAAAATCGTATGTTAATATATGTTCGAATCGACCATAGTTTCAGCGGCTAAGTACCAGCAGCCCGGCCGGTTGGTCTGTACGCGCGGCAGTTTACCACCATAAGCGCCCGTGCTGAGCGGCCGGCGCCGCGGTCGTCGCGGCCGCCCGTTTGGTTACTATAAGAGAGCACGTCGGTTCGAGCGGACCGGTCGGCGCAGCGGCGGGCGAGCGGCTATTCTACGATCTCGGTCGAGAAGCAGTCGTTCAGCTCCTCGAGGTCCATTCCTCGACTGTTCTGTACCGCGTTCCGTTGCGAATTTTTCTCTACACAGCATGACCACGGGTCGGTGTCTCAGACCGAATGGCCCTTATGTGGTAAGCCCAGAATGTTGGGTTGGATACAACGTATATTCGTTATACTTGTACGACTCTCACATCAACTCTCAGAAACCCAAAAGGGGTTTTCTATCCGAGCGAAAATATATTTTTCGTATACAAAAATTTAATGGCAAAGACCAAACGAAATACTACACACAAAAAGGGGCGACGAACAAAAATTGTTCGAATGAAATATAATATATACATATAAAATTGAGGTGTCCTAAGAGAGAAATACATAAACTAAGAGGTATATATTATAAGAAATATATATTATTTCTGGGCAAAGAAGAGAGAACGAAAAGAAGAGTATGATCTTTAACGCGAGGGCCTCGACATGGGTACGCCTAGCATGGTTCGCGCTTTCTCGATATGTCCAGCATGTTAACGTACGCGGTCTTCGGACTTCGTGCGTTATGTCCGTGCTTACACGATGGAGAGCGCTCGAGCATACGTGCTTACAAACCTGAAAGTCGATGTGACATCCGAGATTCTTTTTCTTCTAAAAAGATCTCGGAGAGATACACGGGAGAGTTTGAAATTTTTGGAGGTCCTCCTGATGTATATGCGCGGATATACCCATGTGGTAATTCGTGCGGAGTTGGTAATCTAATAGTGGAGCGAAATTTACCAACTCGAAAGAGAAGAGAGAAGAGAGTAGAGAGAAGAGAGAGGAGAAAGAGAACTGTCTTAAAGACGAGAAAAAGTATCGTCGATCCGACTCTTAAGGGGAGAGAGTCGGCGACTAAGATATATATATACATACATATTTTTGCTTCGTATGATGAAAATTTACTCGAAGCTCCCTGGTTGATCCTGCCAGTAGTCATATGCTTGTCTCAAAGATTAAGCCATGCATGTCTCAGTACATGCCGTATTAAGGTGAAACCGCGAATGGCTCATTAAATCAGTTATGGTTCCTTAGATCGTACCCACATTTACTTGGATAACTGTGGTAATT
>NW_027476010.1:0-5000 GCF_051020985.1 Nomia melanderi | reverse complement strand
GCGAAGGCTTACTATGAGAGAAGAAATAGTATATGCCGGTGGTTCGCGTGTGTAGGCTCTATACGAAATTGCGATTCAAGAGAGTAGGAAAAGACGCGATGAACCACGATTTCCGTGCGTCTTACGTCTCTCGACGATGGGACGATCCACGCGAAGAGTTGTTACGTGCTCGCGCGAGGTGCGATAGCGTCGATTCGCTTTTCTGTACGGGGAGAAATAGAACGATGAGCTGACTTATCGGGTCTTCGTTGGAATTACCGTCGCTGGCATTGTAAACTCCAGATGACCTTGTGATTCCTTCGTCGGGCACTGGTAAAGGGTGGCGATGATTCGTTCTATAATAGAAATACCCGTCGTAGCGTTTCGGCCTAGTCACCCGCCACGAAACACTCTCTCGTCGTGGAATCCCCGCGTCGGAGAGTAAAACGCCGAAGGCTTACTTATGAAACTTACGTCTCTCGACGATGGGACGATCCACGCGAAGAGTTGTTACGTGCACGCGTATGGTGCGATTGCGTCGATTCGCTTTTCTGTACGGGGAGCAATAGAACGTTGAGTTGACTTATCGGGTCTTCGTTGGAATTACCGTCGCTGGCATTGTAAACTCCAGATGACCTTGTGATTCCTTCGTCGGGCACTGGTAAAGGGTGGCGATGATGCGTTCTATAATAGAAATACCCGTCGTAGCGTTTCTTCCGAGTCAACCCGCTCACGAAACACTCTCTCGTCGTGGAATCCCCGCGTCGGAGAGTAAAACGCGAATTCATAGTATGGAAACTTACGTCTCTCGACGATGGGACGATCCACGCGAAGAGTTGTTACGTGCACGCGTATGGTGCGATTGCGTCGATTCGCTTTTCTGTACGGGGAGTAATAGAACGTTGAGTTGACTTATCGGGTCTTCGTTGGAATTACCGTCGCTGGCATTGTAAACTCCAGATGACCTTGTGATTCCTTCGTCGGGCACTGGTAAAGGGTGGCGATGATGCGTTCTATAATAGAAATACCCGTCGTAGCGTTTCTTCCGAGTCAACCCGCTCACGAAACTCTCTCTCGTCGTGGAATCCCCGCGTCGGAGAGTAAAACGCGAATTCATACTATGAAAACTTACGTCTCTCGACGATGGGACGATCCACGCGAAGAGTTGTTTACGTGCACGCGTATGGTGCGATTGCGTCGATTCGCTTTTCTGTACGGGGAGAAATAGAACGTTGAGTTGACTTATCGGGTCTTCGTTGGAATTACCGTCGCTGGCATTGTAAACTCCAGATGACCTTGTGATTCCTTCGTCGGGCACTGGTAAAGGGTGGCGATGATGCGTTCTATAATAGAAATACCCGTCGTAGCGTTTCTTCCGAGTCAACCCGCTCACGAAACTCTCTCTCTCGTCGTGGAATCCCCGCGTCGGAGAGTAAAACGCCGAAGGCTTACTATGAAACTTACGTCTCTCGACGATGGGACGATCCACGCGAAGAGTTGTTACGTGCACGCGTATGGTGCGATTGCGTCGATTCGCTTTTCTGTACGGGGAGTAATAGAACGTTGAGTTGACTTATCGGGTCTTCGTTGGAATTACCGTCGCTGGCATTGTAAACTCCAGATGACCTTGTGATTCCTTCGTCGGGCACTGGTAAAGGGTGGCGATGATTCGTTCTATAATAGAAATACCCGTCGTAGCGTTTCTTCCGAGTCAACCCGCTCACGAAACTCTCTCTCGTCGTGGAATCCCCGCGTCGGAGAGTAAAACGCGAATTCATAGTATGGAAACTTACGTCTCTCGACGATGGGACGATCCACGCGAAGAGTTGTTACGTGCACGCGTATGGTGCGATTGCGTCGATTCGCTTTTCTGTACGGGGAGCAATAGAACGTTGAGTTGACTTATCGGGTCTTCGTTGGAATTACCGTCGCTGGCATTGTAAACTCCAGATGACCTTGTGATTCCTTCGTCGGGCACTGGTAAAGGGTGGCGATGATTCGTTCTATAATAGAAATACCCGTCGTAGCGTTTCTTCCGAGTCAACCCGCTCACGAAACTCTCTCTCGTCGTGGAATCCCCGCGTCGGAGAGTAAAACGCGAATTCATACTATGAAAACTTACGTCTCTCGACGATGGGACGATCCACGCGAAGAGTTGTTTACGTGCACGCGTATGGTGCGATTGCGTCGATTCGCTTTTCTGTACGGGGAGAAATAGAACGTTGAGTTGACTTATCGGGTCTTCGTTGGAATTACCGTCGCTGGCATTGTAAACTCCAGATGACCTTGTGATTCCTTCGTCGGGCACTGGTAAAGGGTGGCGATGATGCGTTCTACAATAGAAATACCCGTCGTAGCGTTTCTTCCGAGTCAACCCGCTCACGAAACTCTCTCTCGTCGTGGAATCCCCGCGTCGGAGGGTAAAACGCGATATATAATAGTATATGCCAGTGGTTCGCGCGCGTCGTCTCTGAGATACGCGGTCGACAGAGTTCCGAAAACACGTGATGTGCCACGATTTCCGTGCGTCTTACATCTTTCGACGATGGGACGATCCACGCGAAGAGAACGTTCGTGCTTGCGTGAGGTGCAACAGCGTCGATTCGCTTTTCTGTACGGGGAGAAATAGAACGTTGAGTTGACTTATCGGGTCTTCGTTGGAATTACCGTCGCTGGCATTGTAAACTCCAGATGACCTTGTGATTCCTTCGTCGGGCACTGGTAAAGGGTGGCGATGATTCGTTCTATAATAGTAATACCCGTCGTAGCGTTTCGACCGATGTCACCCGCCACGAAAGTCTCTCTCGACGTGGAAACCCCGCGCCGAAGAGTAAACGCGAAGGCTTACCATACGAAAGAAAACGGTATTATACGCCTGTGGTATGTGCGTCTCGGCTCTGTGATACGCGATCGGCAGAGTTACAAAAAAACGTTGATGGGCCACGATTTCCGTGCGTCTTACATCTTTCGACGATGGGACGATCCACGCGAAGAGTAGTTACGTGCTCGCGCGAGGTGCGATAGCGTCGATTCGCTTTTCTGTACGGGGAGAAATAGAACGATGAGTTGACTTATCGGGTCTTCGTTGGAATTACCGTCGCTGGCATTGTAAACTCCAGATGACCTTGTGATTCCTTCGTCGGGCACTGGTAAAGGGTGGCGATGATTCGTTCTATAATAGAAATACCCGTCGTAGCGATTCGGCCGAGTCACCCGCCACGAAACTCTCTCTCGTCGTGGAATCCCCATGTCGGAGAGTAAAACGCGAAGGCTAACTATATAAGAAATATATAGTATTATTTATGCCTGTGGTTCTCCGTTTGCCCTACTCTCAGATACGCGACTCGGAGAGTTACGAATAATCGTGATGGACCACGATTTCTGTACGTCTTACATCTTTCGACGATGGGACGATCCACGCGAAGAGATCATTCCTGCTTGCGTGAGGTGCGATAGCGCCGATTCGCTTTTCTGTACGGGGAGAAATAGAACGATGAGTTGACTTATCGGGTCTTCGTTGGAATTACCGTCGCTGGCATTGTAAACTCCAGATGACCTTGTGATTCCTTCGTCGGGCACTGGTAAAGGGTGGCGATGATTCGTTCTATAATAGAAATACCCGTCGTAGCGATTCGGCCGTGTCACCCGCCACGAAAATCTCTCTCGTCGTGGAATCCCCGCGTCGTAGAGTAAACGCGAAGGCTTGCTATAGAAGACTATAGTTTATACGCCTGTGGTTCACCGGTTGCCTGCTCTCCGGGGTACGCGATCGCGCAGGAGTTACGGAAGAACTTGATGGGCCACGATCTCCAAGCGGCTATATCTTTCGACGATGGGACGATTCACGCGAAGAGAACGTTCGTGCATGCGTGAGGTGCGATAGCGTTGATTCGCTTGTCTGTACGGGGAGAAATAGAACGATGAGTTGACTTATCGGGTCTTCGTTGGAATTACCGTCGCTGGCATTGTAAACTCCAGATGACCTTGTGATTCCTTCGTCGGGCACTGGTAAAGGGTGGCGATGATTCGTTCTATAATAGAAATACCCGTCGTAGCGTTTCGACCGATGTCACCCGCCACGAAATTCTCTCTCGTCGTGGAATCCCCGCGTCGGAGAGTAACCGCCGAAGGCTTGCTATAGAAGACTATAGTTTATACGCCTGTGGTTCACCGGTTGCCGGCTCTCCGGGGCACGCGATCGCGCGAAGGTTACGGAGGGACGTGAAGCGCCCGAGCAATGAAACGTCCGCAGGAGGAAACGAGCAACCGCCGAACATTGTTTCGCGACGTTTCCATAATGTATTGTCGTTTCGCTCGCATCCCGCTTCTTTCCCCTAGTTTCCTCGACGCGTAGTTTCGCAGCCTTAGTGGACGAATCATTCTCGATTCGAGGAAAGATATGCAGTGGGGCGTGCAATGAGCCCGCCAGAGACCACGATCTCCAATGCGTCTTTACATCTTTGGACGATGGGACGATCCACGCGAAGAGAACGTTCGTGCTTGCGCGAGGTGCATTAGCGTCGATTCGCTTTTCTGTACGGGGAGAAATAGAACGATGAGTTGACTTATCGGGTCTTCGTTGGAATTACCGTCGCTGGCATTGTAAACTCCAGATGACCTTGTGATTCCTTCGTCGGGCACTGGTAAAGGGTGGCGATGATTCGTTCTATAATAGAAATACCCGTCGTAGCGATTCGGCCGAGTCACCCGCCACGAAACTGTCTCTCTTTCGTCGTGGAAACCCCGCGTCGGAGAGTAAAACGCGCGAAGGCTGTGACTGTAACATATATATATATATATACACAGTATACAATGCCTGTGGTTTTTGCGCGTGTCGGCTCTTCGGTATACGCGATCGGCCAGAGTTACGGAGGGACGGTGAAGCGCACGAGAAATTGAAACGGCCGCACGATTGGAACCGAGCAACCGTCGAACATTGTTTCGCGACGTTTCCATAATGCGTTTTCGTTTCGCTCGCATACCGCTTCTTTTCCCCTAGTCTCTGAGACGCGTTTTTCGAG
>NW_027476009.1:0-22809 GCF_051020985.1 Nomia melanderi | reverse complement strand
TATAGTTTTATATAGTTTTACATAGTTTTATATGGTTTTATATAGTTTTATTAGTTTTATATAGTTTTATATAGTTTTATATAGTATTATATAGTTTTACCTAGCTTTATATGGTTTTATATAGTTTTATATAGTTTAATTAGTTTTATTAGTTTTATTAGTTTTATATAGTTTTATATAGTTTTATATAGTTTTACATAGTTTTATATAGGTTTACATAGTTTTATATAGTTTTATGTATTTTTATATAGTATTATATAGTTTTACATAGTTTTATTAGCTTTATATAGTTTTATATAGTTTTGTATAGGTTTATATAGTTTTGTTAGTTTTATATAGTTTTATATAGTTATGTATAGTTTAATATAGTTTTGTTAGTTTTATATAGTTTTATATAGTTTTGTTAGTTTTAGATAGTTTTATATAATTTTATATAGTTTTATATAGGTGTATATAGTTTTATATAGTTTTATATAGTTTTATATAGTTCTATAGAGTTTTATATAGTTTTATATAGGTTAATATAGTTTTATATAGTTTTAGATAGTTTTATTTAGTTCTATAGAGTTTTATATAGGTTTATATAGTTTTGTTGGTTTTATAGTTTTATATAGTTTTATATAGTTTTATATAGTTTTATATAGTTTTATATAGTTTTATATAGTTTTATATAGTTTTATATAGGTTTATATAGTTTTATTAGTTTTATATAGTTTTACATAGTTTTATATAGTTTTATATAGTTTTATATAGTTTTGTATAGTTTCATATAGTTTTACTAGATTTACATAGTTTTATATAGTTTTATATATTTTATATAGTTTTATGTAGTTTCATATACTTTTACACAGTTTTATATGGTTTGATATAGTTTTATTAGTTTTATATAGTTTTATATAGTATTATATAGTTTTACATAGCTTTATATGGTTTTATATAGTTTTATATAGTTTAATTAGTTTTATTAGTTTTATATAGTTTTATATAGTTTTATGTATTTTTATATAGTTTTATATAGTTTTACATACTCTTATATAGTTTTGTTAGTTTTATATAGTTTTATATAGTTTTATATAGTATTATATAGTTTTACATAGTTTTATTAGCTTTATATAGTTTTATATAGTTTTGTATAGGTTTATATAGTTTTGTTAGTTTTATATAGTTTTATATAGTTCTATAGAGTTTTATATAGGTTTATATAGTTTTGTTAGTTTTATATAGTTTTATATAGTTTTATATAGCTTTATATAGTTTTATAAAGTTTTATATAGTTTTATATAGTTTTATATAGTTTTATATAGTTTTATATAGTTTTATATAGTTTTATATAGTTATGTATTGTTTTATATAGTTTTGTTAGTTTTATATAGTTTTATATAGTTTTGTTAGTTTTAGATAGTTTTATATAATTTTACATAGTTTTATATAGGTGTATATAGTTTTATATAGTTTTATATAGTTTTATATAGTTTTATATAGTTTTATATAGTTTTATATAGTTATGTATAGTTTTATATAGTTTTGTTAGTTTTATGTAGTTTTATATAGTTTTGTTAGTTTTAGATAGTTTTATATAATTTTATATAGTTTTATATAGGTGTATATAGTTTTATATAGTTTTATATAGTTTTATATAGTTCTATAGAGTTTTATATAGTTTTATATAGGTTAATATAGTTAGATATAGTTTTAAATAGTTTTATTTAGTTCTATAGAGTTTTATATAGGTTTATATAGTTTTGTTAGTTTTATAGTTTTATATAGTTTTATATAGTTTTATATTGGTTTATATAGTTTTATATAGTTATATATACTTTTATATAGTGTTATATAGTTTTATATAGTTTTATATAGTTCTATAGAGTTTTATATAGGTTTATATAGTTTTGTTAGTTTTATATACTTTTATATCGTTTTATACAGTTTTATATAGTTTTATATAGTTTTACTAGTTTTACATAGTTTTATACAGTTTTATATAATTTTATATAGTATTATATAGTTTTAAATAATTTTATATAGTTCTATATAGTTTTATATAGTTTTATATAGTTTTATATAGGTTTATAGAGTTTTATTAGTTTTATATAGTTTTACATAGTTTTATATAGTTTTATATAGTTTTATATAGTTTTGTATAGTTTCATATAGTTTTACTAGACTTACATAGTTTTATATAGTTCTATATAGTTTTATATAGTTTTATATATTTTATATAGTTTTATGTAGTTTCATATACTTTTACATAGTTTTATATGGTTTTATATAGTTTTATTAGTTTTATATAGTTTTATATAGTATTATATAGTTTTACATAGCTTTATATGGTTTTATATAGTTTTATATAGTTTAATTAGTTTTATTAGTTTTATATAGTTTTATATAGTTTTATATAGTTTTATATAGTTTTACATAGTTTTATATAGCTTTACATAGTTTTATATACTTTATGTATTTTTTATAGTTATATATAGTTTTACATACTCTTATATAGTTTTGTTAGTTTTATATAGTTTTATATAGGTTTATATAGTATTACATAGTTTTACATAGCTTTATATGGTTTTATATAGTTTTATATAGTTTAATTAGTTTTATTAGTTTTATATAATTTTATATAGTTTTATATAGTTTTACATAGTTTTATATAGTTTTACATAGTTTTATATAGTTTATGTATTTTTATATAGTTTTATATAGTTTTACATACTCTTATATAGTTTTGTTAGTTTTATATAGTTTTATATAGTTTTATATAGTTTTATATAGTTTTATATAGTTTTATATAGTTTTGTTGTTTTATATAGTTTTATATAGTTCTATAGAGTTTTATATAGGTTTATATAGTTTTGTTAGTTATATATATTTTTATATCGTTTTATACAGTTTTATATAGTTTTATATAGCTTTATATAGTTTTATATAATTTTGTTAGTTTTATATAGTTTTACTGGTTTTACATAGTTTTATACAGCTTTATATAATTTTATATAGTATTATATAGTATTAAATAATTTTATATAGTACTATATAGTTTTATATAGTTTTATATAGTTTTATATAGGTTTATATAGTTTTATTAGTTTTATATAGTTTTACAAAGTTTATATAGTTTTATATAGTTTTATATAGTTTTGTATAGTTTCATATAGTTTTACTAAATTTACATAGTTTTATATAGTTCTATATAGTTTTATATAGTTTTGTTACTTTTATTTAGTTTTATATAGTTTTACATAGTACGATATAGTTTTATATAGTTTTATTAGTTTTATATAGTTCTATATTGTTTTATATAGTTTTATATAGTTTTATATAGTTTTGTTAGTTTTATATATTTTTATATAGTTTTATATAGTTTTATAGAGTCTTATATAGTTTTGTTAGTTTCATATAGTTTTATATAGTTTTATATAGTTTTATATAGTTTTATATAGTTTTATATAGTTTTATATAGTTTTATATAGTTTTATATAATTTTGTATCATTCTATAGAGTTTTATATAGGTTTATACAGTTTTATATTGTTTTATATAGTTTTATATAGTTCTATAGAGTTTTATATAGTTTTATATAGTTTTATATAGTTTTGCTACTTTTATTTAGTTTTATATAGTTTTACATAGTACGATATAGTTTTATATAGTTTTATATAGTTTTATATAGTTTTATATAGTTTTATATAGTTTTATATTGTTTTATATAGTTTTATATAGTATTATATAGTTTTACATAGTTTTATTAGCTTTATATAGTTTTATATAGTTTTGTATAGGTTTATATAGTTTTGTTTGTTTTATATAGTTTTATATAGTTTTATATAGTTTTGTATAGTTTTATATAGTTTTATATAGTTTTATATAGTTTTATATAGTTTTATATAGTTTTATAGTTTTGTTAGTTTTAGATAGTTTTATATTTTTATATAGTTTTATATAGGTGTATATAATTTTATATAGTTTTATATAGTTTTATATATGTTAATATAGTTTTACATAGTTTTAAATAGTATTATTTAGTTCTATAGAGTTTTATATAGGTTTATATAGTTTTGTTAGTTTTATAGTTTTATATAGTTTTATATAGTTTTATATTGGTTTATATAGTTTTATATAGTTATATATACTTTTATATAGTGTTATATAGTTTTATATAGTTTTATATAGTTCTATAGAGTTTTATATAGGTTTATATAGTTTTGTTAGTTTTATATACTTTTATATCGCTTTATATAGTTTTATATAGTTTTATATAGTTTTATATAGTTTTATATAGTTTTATATAGTTTTATATAGTTTTATATAGTTTTATATAGTTTTATATAGTTTTATATAGTTTTATATAGTTTTGTATAGTTTTATATAGTTTTATATAGTTTTAAATAGTTTTATATAGTTTTACATAGTTTTATATAGTTTTATGTATTTTTGTATAGTTTTATATAGTTTTACATACTCTTATATAGTTTTGTTAGTTTTATATAGTTTTATATAGTTTTATATAGTATTATATAGTTTTACATAGTTTTATTAGCTTTATATAGTTTTATATAGTTTTGTATAGGTTTATATAGTTTTGTTAGTTTTATATATTTTTATATAGTTCTATAGAGTTTTATATAGGTTAATATAGTTTTGTTAGTTTTATATAGTTTTACTGGTTTTACATAGTTTTATACAGTTTTATATAATTTTATATAGTATTATATAGTTTTAAATAATTTTATATATTTCTATATAGTTTTATATAGTTTTATATAGTTTTATATAGGTTTATATAGTTTTATTAGTTTTATATAGTTTTACATAGTTATATATAGCTTTATATAGTTTTATATAGTTCTATATAGTTTTATATAGTTTTATATAGTTTTATATAGTTTTATATTGTTTTATATAGTTATGTATAGTTCTATATAGTTTTGTTAGTTTTATATAGTATTATATAGTTTTGTTAGTTTTATATAGTTTTACTAGTTTTACATACTTTTATACAGTTTTATATAATTTTATATAGTATTATATAGTTTTAAATAATTTTATATAGTTCTATATAGTTTTATATAGTTTATATAGTTTTGTATAGTTTCATATAGTTTTACTAGATTTACATAGTTTTATATAGTTCTATATAGTTTTATATAGTTTTATATATTTTATATAGCTTTATGTAGTTTCATATACTTTTACATAGTTTTATATGGTTTTATATAGTTTTATTAGTTTTATATAGTTTTATATAGTATTATATAGTTTTACATAGCTTTATATGGTTTTATATAGTTTTATATAGTTTAATTAGTTTTATTAGTTTTATATAGTTTTATATAGTTTTATATAGTTTTACATACTTTTATATAGTTTTACATAGTTTTATATAGTTTTACATAGTTTTATATAGTTTTATATAGTTTTATATAGTTTTGTATAGTTTCATATAGTTTTACTAAATTTACATAGTTTTATATAGTTCTATATAGTTTTATATATTTTATATAGTTTTATGTAGTTTCATATACTTTTACATAGTTTTATATGGTTTGATATAGTTTTATTAGTTTTATATAGTTTTCTATAGTATTATATAGTTTTACATAGCGTTATATGGTTTTATATAGTTTTATATAGTTTAATTAGTTTTATTAGTTTTATATAGTTTTATATAGTTTTATATAGTTTTACATAGTTTTATATAGTTTTACATAGTTTTATATAGTTTTATGTATTTTTATATAGTTTTATATAGATTTACATACTCTTATATAGTTTTGTTAGTTTTATATAGTTTTATATAGTTTTATATAGTATTATATAGTTTTACATAGTTTTATTAGCTTTTTATAGTTTTATATAGTTTTGTATAGGTTTATATAGTTTTGTTAGTTTTACATAGTTTTATATAGTTCTATAGAGTTTTATATAGGTTTATATAGTTTTGTTAGTTTTATATACTTTTATATAGTTTTATATAGCTTTATATAGTTTTATATAGTTTTATATAGTTTTATATAGTTTTATATAGTTTTATATAGTTTTATATAGTTTTATATAGTTTTATATAGTTTTATATAGTTATGTATAGTTTTATATAGTTTGTTAGTTTTATGTAGTTTTATATAGTTTTGTTAGTTTTAGATAGTTTTATATAGGTTTATATAGTTTTATTAGTTTTATATAGTTTTATATAGTTTTATATAGTTTTACATAGTTTTATATAGTTTTACATAGTTTTATATAGTTTTATGTATTTTTATATAGTTTTATTAGTTTTATATAGTTTTACATATGTTCATATAGTTTTATGTAGTTTTATATAGTTTTATAGAGTTTTATATAGTTTTATATAGTTTTGTTAGTTTCATATAGTCTTATATAGTTTTATATAGTTTTATATAGTTTTATATAGTGTCATATAGATTTGTTAGTTTTATATAGTTTTATATAGTTTTATACAGTTTTGTATAGTTCCATATAGTTTTACTAGATTTACATAGTTTTATATAGTTATATATAGTTTTATATAGTTTTATATAGTTTTGTTAGTTTCATATAGTCTTACATAGTTTTATATAGTTTTCTATAGTTTTATATAGTTTTATATAGTTTCATATAGATTTGTTAGTTTTATATAGTTTTATATAGTTTTATATAGTTTTGTATGGTACTATAGAGTTTTATATAGGTTTATATAGTTTTATATAGTTTTATATAGTTTTATATAGTTTTATATAGTTTTATATAGTTTTATATAGTTTTACATACTTTTATATAGTTTTATTAGTTTTATATAGTTTTATATAGTTTTATATAGTTTTATATAGTTTTACATAGTTTTATATGGTTTTATATAGTTTTATTAGTTTTATATAGTTTTATATAATATTATATAGTTTTACCTAGCTTTATATGGTTTTATATAGTTTTATATAGTTTAATTAGTTTTATTAGTTTTATTAGTTTTATATAGTTTTATATAGTTTTATATAGTTTTACATAGTTTTATATAGTTTTACATAGTTTTATATAGTTTTATTTATTTTTATATAATATTATATAGTTTTAAATAGTTTTATTAGCTTTATATAGTTTTATATAGTTTTGTATAGGTTTATATAGTTTTGTTAGTTTTATATAGTTTTATATAGTTTTATATAGCTTTATATAGTTTTATATAGTTTTATATAGTTTTTATAGTTTTATATAGTTTTATATAGTTTTATATAGTTATGTATAGTTTAATATAGTTTTGTTAGTTTTATATAGTTTTATATAGTTTTGTTAGTTTTAGATAGTTTTATATAATTTTATATAGTTTTATATAGGTGTATATAGTTTTATATAGTTTTATATAGTTTTATATAGTTCTATAGAGTTTTATATAGTTTTATATAGGTTAATATAGTTTTATATAGTTTTAGATAGTTTTATTTAGTTCTATAGAGTTTTATATAGGTTTATATAGTTTTGTTAGTTTTATAGTTTTATATAGTTTTATATAGTTTTATATAGTTTTATATAGTTTTATATAGTTTTATATAGTTTTATATAGTTTTATATAGGTTTATATAGTTTTATTAGTTTTATATAGTTTTACATAGTTTTATATAGTTTTATATAGTTTTATATAGTTTTACATAGTTTTATATAGTTTTATGTATTTTTATATAGTTTTATATAGATTTACATACTCTTATATAGTTTTGTTAGTTTTATATAGTTTTATATAGTTTTATATAGTATTATATAGTTTTACATAGTTTTATTAGCTTTTTATAGTTTTATATAGTTTTGTATAGGTTTATATAGTTTTGTTAGTTTTACATAGTTTTATATAGTTCTATAGAGTTTTATATAGGTTTATATAGTTTTGTTAGTTTTATATACTTTTATATAGTTTTATATAGCTTTATATAGTTTTATATAGTTTTATATAGTTTTATATAGTTTTATATAGTTTTATATAGTTTTATATAGTTTTATATAGTTTTATATAGTTTTATATAGTTATGTATAGTTTTATATAGTTTTGTTAGTTTTATGTAGTTTTATATAGTTTTGTTAGTTTTAGATAGTTTTATATAGGTTTATATAGTTTTATTAGTTTTATATAGTTTTATATAGTTTTATATAGTTTTACATAGTTTTATATAGTTTTACATAGTTTTATATAGTTTTATGTATTTTTATATAGTTTTATTAGTTTTATATAGTTTTACATATGTTCATATAGTTTTATGTAGTTTTATATAGTTTTATAGAGTTTTATATAGTTTTATATAGTTTTGTTAGTTTCATATAGTCTTATATAGTTTTATATAGTTTTATATAGTTTTATATAGTGTCATATAGATTTGTTAGTTTTATATAGTTTTATATAGTTTTATACAGTTTTGTATAGTTCCATATAGTTTTACTAGATTTACATAGTTTTATATAGTTATATATAGTTTTATATAGTTTTATATAGTTTTGTTAGTTTCATATAGTCTTACATAGTTTTATATAGTTTTCTATAGTTTTATATAGTTTTATATAGTTTCATATAGATTTGTTAGTTTTATATAGTTTTATATAGTTTTATATAGTTTTGTATGGTACTATAGAGTTTTATATAGGTTTATATAGTTTTATATAGTTTTATATAGTTTTATATAGTTTTATATAGTTTTATATAGTTTTATATAGTTTTACATACTTTTATATAGTTTTATTAGTTTTATATAGTTTTATATAGTTTTATATAGTTTTATATAGTTTTACATAGTTTTATATGGTTTTATATAGTTTTATTAGTTTTATATAGTTTTATATAATATTATATAGTTTTACCTAGCTTTATATGGTTTTATATAGTTTTATATAGTTTAATTAGTTTTATTAGTTTTATTAGTTTTATATAGTTTTATATAGTTTTATATAGTTTTACATAGTTTTATATAGTTTTACATAGTTTTATATAGTTTTATTTATTTTTATATAATATTATATAGTTTTAAATAGTTTTATTAGCTTTATATAGTTTTATATAGTTTTGTATAGGTTTATATAGTTTTGTTAGTTTTATATAGTTTTATATAGTTTTATATAGCTTTATATAGTTTTATATAGTTTTATATAGTTTTATATAGTTTTATATAGTTTTATATAGTTTTATATAGTTATGTATAGTTTAATATAGTTTTGTTAGTTTTATATAGTTTTATATAGTTTTGTTAGTTTTAGATAGTTTTATATAATTTTATATAGTTTTATATAGGTGTATATAGTTTTATATAGTTTTATATAGTTTTATATAGTTTTATATAGTTCTATAGAGTTTTATATAGTTTTATATAGGTTAATATAGTTTTATATAGTTTTAGATAGTTTTATTTAGTTCTATAGAGTTTTATATAGGTTTATATAGTTTTGTTAGTTTTATAGTTTTATATAGTTTTATATAGTTTTATATAGTTTTATATAGTTTTATATAGTTTTATATAGTTTTATATAGTTTTATATAGGTTTATATAGTTTTATTAGTTTTATATAGTTTTACATAGTTTTATATAGTTTTATATAGTTTTATATAGTTTTGTATAGTTTCATATAGTTTTACTACATTTACATAGTTTTATATAGTTTTATATATTTTATATAGTTTTATGTAGTTTCATATACTTTTACACAGTTTTATATGGTTTGATATAGTTTTATTAGTTTTATATAGTTTTATATAGTATTATATAGTTTTACATAGCTTTATATGGTTTTATATAGTTTTATATAGTTTAATTAGTATTATTAGTTTTATATAGTTTTATATAGTTTTATGTATTTTTATATAGTTTTATATAGTTTTACATACTCTTATATAGTTTTGTTAGTTTTATATAGTTTTATATAGTTTTATATAGTATTATATAGTTTTACATAGTTTTATTAGCTTTATATAGTTTTATATAGTTTTGTATAGGTTTATATAGTTTTGTTAGTTTTATATAGTTTTATATAGTTCTATAGAGTTTTATATAGGTTTATATAGTTTTGTTAGTTTTATATAGTTTTATATAGTTTTATATAGCTTTATATAGTTTTATATAGTTTTATATAGTTTTATATAGTTTTATATACTTTCATATAGTTTTATATAGTTTTATATAGTTATGTATAGTTTTATATAGTTTTGTTAGTTTTATATAGTTTTATATAGTTTTGTTAGTTTTAGATAGTTTTATATAATTTTACATAGTTTTATATAGGTGTATATAGTTTTATATAGTTTTATATAGTTTTATATAGTTTTACATACTTTTATATAGTTTTACATAGTTTTATATAGTTTTACATAGTTTTATATAGTTTTATATAGTTTTATATAGTTTTGTATAGTTTCATATAGTTTTACTAAATTTACATAGTTTTATATAGTTCTATATGGTTTTATATATTTTATATAGTTTTATGTAGTTTCATATACTTTTACATAGTTTTATATGGTTTGATATAGTTTTATTAGTTTTATATAGTTTTCTATAGTATTATATAGTTTTACATAGCGTTATATGGTTTTATATAGTTTTATATAGTTTAATTAGTTTTATTAGTTTTATATAGTTTTATATAGTTTTATATAGTTTTACATAGTTTTATATAGTTTTACATAGTTTTATATAGTTTTATATAGTTCTATAGAGTTTTATATAGGTTTATATAGTTTTGTTAGTTTTATATACTTTTATATAGTTTTATATAGCTTTATATAGTTTTATATAGTTTTATATAGTTTTATATAGTTTTATATAGTTTTATATAGTTTTATATAGTTTTATATAGTTTTATATAGTTATGTATAGTTTTATATAGTTTTGTTAGTTTTATGTAGTTTTATATAGTTTTGTTAGTTTTAGATAGTTTTATATAATTTTATATAGTTTTATATAGGTGTATATAGTTTTATATAGTTTTATATAGTTTTATATAGTTCTATAGAGTTTTATATAGTTTTATATAGGTTAATATAGTTAGATATAGTTTTAAATAGTTTTATTTAGTTCTATAGAGTTTTATATAGGTTTATATAGTTTTGTTAGTTTTATAGTTTTATATAGTTTTATATAGTTTTATATTGGTTTATATAGTTTTATATAGTTATATATACTTTTATATAGTGTTATATAGTTTTATATAGTTTTATATAGTTCTATAGAGTTTTATATAGGTTTATATAGTTTTGTTAGTTTTATATACTTTTATATCGTTTTATACAGTTTTATATAGTTTTATATAGTTTTATATAGTTTTATATAGTTTTACTAGTTTTACATAGTTTTATACAGTTTTATATAATTTTATATAGTATTATATAGTTTTAAATAATTTAATATAGTTCTATATAGTTTTATATAGTTTTATATAGTTTTATATAGGTTTATATAGTTTTATTAGTTTTATATAGTTTTACATAGTTTTATATAGTTTTATATAGTTTTATATAGTTTTGTATAGTTTCATATAGTTTTACTAGACTTACATAGTTTTATATAGTTCTATATAGTTTTATATAGTTTTATATATTTTATATAGTTTTATGTAGTTTCATATACTTTTACATAGTTTTATATGGTTTTATATAGTTTTATTAGTTTTATATAGTTTTATATAGTATTATATAGTTTTACATATCTTTATATGGTTTTATATAGTTTTATATAGTTTAATTAGTTTTATTAGTTTTATATAGTTTTATATAGTTTTATATAGTTTTACATAGTTTTATATAGCTTTACATAGTTCTATATAGTTTATGTATTTTTTATAGTTATATATAGTTTTACATACTCTTATATAGTTTTGTTAGTTTTATATAGTTTTATATAGTTTTATATAGTATTACATAGTTTTACATAGCTTTATATGGTTTTTATATAGTTTTATATAGTTTAATTAGTTTTATTAGTTTTATATAAGTTTATATAGTTTTATATGGTTTTACATAGTTTTATATAGTTTTACATAGTTTTATATAGTTTTACATAGTTTTATATAGTTTTACATAGTTTTATATAGTTTATGTATTTTTATATAGTTTTATATAGTTTTACATACTCTTATATAGTTTTGTTAGTTTTATATAGTTTTATATAGTTTTATATAGTTTTGTTGTTTTATATAGTTTTATATAGTTCTATAGAGTTTTATATAGGTTTATATAGTTTTGTTAGTTATATATATTTTTATATCGTTTTATACAGTTTTATATAGTTTTATATAGCTTTATATAGTTTTATATAATTTTGTTAGTTTTATATAGTTTTACAGATTTTACATAGTTTTATACAGCTTTATATAATTTTATATAGTATTATATAGTTTTAAATAATTTTATATAGTACTATATAGTTTTATATAGTTTTATATAGTTTTATATAGGTTTATATAGTTTTATTAGTTTTATATAGTTTTACAAAGTTTTATATAGTTTTATATAGTTTTATATAGTTTTGTATAGTTTCATATAGTTTTACTAAATTTACATAGTTTTATATAGTTCTATATAGTTTTATATAGTTTTATATATTTTATATAGTTTTATGTAGTTTCATATACTTTTACATAGTTTTATATGGTTTGATATAGTTTTATTAGTTTTATATAGTATTATATAGTTTTACATAGCTTTATATGGTTTTATATAGTTTTATATAGTTTAATTAGTTTTATTAGTTTTATATAGTTTTATATAGTTTTATATAGTTTTATATAGTTTTATATAGTTTTGCTACTTTTATTTAGTTTTATATAGTTTTACATAGTACGATACAGTTTTATATAGTTCTATATAGTTTTATATAGTTTTATATAGTTTTATATTGTTTTATATAGTTTTATATAGTATTATATAGTTTTACATAGTTTTATTAGCTTTATATAGTTTTATATAGTTTTGTATAGGTTTATATAGTTTTGTTAGTTTTATATAGTTTTATATAGTTTTATATAGTTTTGTTAGTTTTATATAGTTTTATATAGTTTTATATAGTTTTATATAGTTTTGTTACTTTTATTTAGTTTTATATAGTTTTACATAGTACGATATAGTTTTATATAGTTTTATTAGTTTTATATAGTTCTATATTGTTTTATATAGTTTTATATAGTTTTATATAGTTTTGTTAGTTTTATATATTTTTATATAGTTTTATATAGTTTTATAGAGTCTTATATAGTTTTGTTAGTTTCATATAGTTTTATATAGTTTTATATAGTTTTATATAGTTTTATATAGTTTTATGTATTTTTATATAGTTTTATATAGTTTTACATACTCTTATATAGTTTTGTTAGTTTTATATAGTTTTATATAGTTTTATATAGTTTTGTTGTTTTATATAGTTTTATTTAGTTCTATAGAGTTTTATATAGGTTTATATAGTTTTGTTAGTTTTATAGTTTTATATAGTTTTATATAGTTTTATATAGTTTTATATAGTTTTATATAGTTTTATATAGTTTTATATAGTTTTATATAGGTTTATATAGTTTTATTAGTTTTATATAGTTTTACATAGTTTTATATAGTTTTATATAGTTTTATATAGTTTTGTATAGTTTCATATAGTTTTACTACATTTACATAGTTTTATATAGTTTTATATATTTTATATAGTTTTATGTAGTTTCATATACTTTTACACAGTTTTATATGGTTTGATATAGTTTTATTAGTTTTATATAGTTTTATATAGTATTATATAGTTTTACATAGCTTTATATGGTTTTATATAGTTTTATATAGTTTAATTAGTATTATTAGTTTTATATAGTTTTATATAGTTTTATGTATTTTTATATAGTTTTATATAGTTTTACATACTCTTATATAGTTTTGTTAGTTTTATATAGTTTTATATAGTTTTATATAGTATTATATAGTTTTACATAGTTTTATTAGCTTTATATAGTTTTATATAGTTTTGTATAGGTTTATATAGTTTTGTTAGTTTTATATAGTTTTATATAGTTCTATAGAGTTTTATATAGGTTTATATAGTTTTGTTAGTTTTATATAGTTTTATATAGTTTTATATAGCTTTATATAGTTTTATATAGTTTTATATAGTTTTATATAGTTTTATATAGTTTCATATAGTTTTATATAGTTTTATATAGTTATGTATAGTTTTATATAGTTTTGTTAGTTTTATATAGTTTTATATAGTTTTGTTAGTTTTAGATAGTTTTATATAATTTTACATAGTTTTATATAGGTGTATATAGTTTTATATAGTTTTATATAGTTTTATATAGTTTTACATACTTTTATATAGTTTTACATAGTTTTATATAGTTTTACATAGTTTTATATAGTTTTATATAGTTTTATATAGTTTTGTATAGTTTCATATAGTTTTACTAAATTTACATAGTTTTATATAGTTCTATATAGTTTTATATATTTTATATAGTTTTATGTAGTTTCATATACTTTTACATAGTTTTATATGGTTTGATATAGTTTTATTAGTTTTATATAGTTTTCTATAGTATTATATAGTTTTACATAGCGTTATATGGTTTTATATAGTTTTATATAGTTTAATTAGTTTTATTAGTTTTATATAGTTTTATATAGTTTTATATAGTTTTACATAGTTTTATATAGTTTTACATAGTTTTATATAGTTTTATATAGTTCTATAGAGTTTTATATAGGTTTATATAGTTTTGTTAGTTTTATATACTTTTATATAGTTTTATATAGCTTTATATAGTTTTATATAGTTTTATATAGTTTTATATAGTTTTATATAGTTTTATATAGTTTTATATAGTTTTATATAGTTTTATATAGTTATGTATAGTTTTATATAGTTTTGTTAGTTTTATGTAGTTTTATATAGTTTTGTTAGTTTTAGATAGTTTTATATAATTTTATATAGTTTTATATAGGTGTATATAGTTTTATATAGTTTTATATAGTTTTATATAGTTCTATAGAGTTTTATATAGTTTTATATAGGTTAATATAGTTAGATATAGTTTTAAATAGTTTTATTTAGTTCTATAGAGTTTTATATAGGTTTATATAGTTTTGTTAGTTTTATAGTTTTATATAGTTTTATATAGTTTTATATTGGTTTATATAGTTTTATATAGTTATATATACTTTTATATAGTGTTATATAGTTTTATATAGTTTTATATAGTTCTATAGAGTTTTATATAGGTTTATATAGTTTTGTTAGTTTTATATACTTTTATATCGTTTTATACAGTTTTATATAGTTTTATATAGTTTTATATAGTTTTATATAGTTTTACTAGTTTTACATAGTTTTATACAGTTTTATATAATTTTATATAGTATTATATAGTTTTAAATAATTTAATATAGTTCTATATAGTTTTATATAGTTTTATATAGTTTTATATAGGTTTATATAGTTTTATTAGTTTTATATAGTTTTACATAGTTTTATATAGTTTTATATAGTTTTATATAGTTTTGTATAGTTTCATATAGTTTTACTAGACTTACATAGTTTTATATAGTTCTATATAGTTTTATATAGTTTTATATATTTTATATAGTTTTATGTAGTTTCATATACTTTTACATAGTTTTATATGGTTTTATATAGTTTTATTAGTTTTATATAGTTTTATATAGTATTATATAGTTTTACATATCTTTATATGGTTTTATATAGTTTTATATAGTTTAATTAGTTTTATTAGTTTTATATAGTTTTATATAGTTTTATATAGTTTTACATAGTTTTATATAGCTTTACATAGTTTTATATAGTTTATGTATTTTTTATAGTTATATATAGTTTTACATACTCTTATATAGTTTTGTTAGTTTTATATAGTTTTATATAGTTTTATATAGTATTACATAGTTTTACATAGCTTTATATGGTTTTTATATAGTTTTATATAGTTTAATTAGTTTTATTAGTTTTATATAAGTTTATATAGTTTTATATGGTTTTACATTGTTTTATATAGTTTTACATAGTTTTATATAGTTTTACATAGTTTTATATAGTTTTACATAGTTTTATATAGTTTATGTATTTTTATATAGTTTTATATAGTTTTACATACTCTTATATAGTTTTGTTAGTTTTATATAGTTTTATATAGTTTTATATAGTTTTGTTGTTTTATATAGTTTTATATAGTTCTATAGAGTTTTATATAGGTTTATATAGTTTTGTTAGTTATATATATTTTTATATCGTTTTATACAGTTTTATATAGTTTTATACAGCTTTATATAGTTTTATATAATTTTGTTAGTTTTATATAGTTTTACAGATTTTACATAGTTTTATACAGCTTTATATAATTTTATATAGTATTATATAGTTTTAAATAATTTTATATAGTACTATATAGTTTTATATAGTTTTATATAGTTTTATATAGGTTTATATAGTTTTATTAGTTTTATATAGTTTTACAAAGTTTTATATAGTTTTATATAGTTTTATATAGTTTTGTATAGTTTCATATAGTTTTACTAAATTTACATAGTTTTATATAGTTCTATATAGTTTTATATAGTTTTATATATTTTATATAGTTTTATGTAGTTTCATATACTTTTACATAGTTTTATATGGTTTGATATAGTTTTATTAGTTTTATATAGTATTATATAGTTTTACATAGCTTTATATGGTTTTATATAGTTTTATATAGTTTAATTAGTTTTATTAGTTTTATATAGTTTTATATAGTTTTATATAGTTTTATATAGTTTTATATAGTTTTGCTACTTTTATTTAGTTTTATATAGTTTTACATAGTACGATACAGTTTTATATAGTTCTATATAGTTTTATATAGTTTTATATAGTTTTATATTGTTTTATATAGTTTTATATAGTATTATATAGTTTTACATAGTTTTATTAGCTTTATATAGTTTTATATAGTTTTGTATAGGTTTATATAGTTTTGTTAGTTTTATATAGTTTTATATAGTTTTATATAGTTTTGTTAGTTTTATATAGTTTTATATAGTTTTATATAGTTTTATATAGTTTTGTTACTTTTATTTAGTTTTATATAGTTTTACATAGTACGATATAGTTTTATATAGTTTTATTAGTTTTATATAGTTCTATATTGTTTTATATAGTTTTATATAGTTTTATATAGTTTTGTTAGTTTTATATATTTTTATATAGTTTTATATAGTTTTATAGAGTCTTATATAGTTTTGTTAGTTTCATATAGTTTTATATAGTTTTATATAGTTTTATATAGTTTTATATAGTTTTATATAGTTTTATATAGTTTTATATAATTTTGTATCATTCTATAGAGTTTTATATAGGTTTATACAGTTTTATATTGTTTTATATAGTTTTATATAGTTCTATAGCGTTTTATATAGTTTTATATAGTTTTATATAGTTTTGCTACTTTTATTTAGTTTTATATAGTTTTACATAGTACGATATAGTTTTATATAGTTTTATATAGTTTTATATAGTTTTATATAGTTTTATATTGTTTTATATAGTTTTATATGGTATTATATAGTTTTACATAGTTTTATTAGCTTTATATAGTTTTATATAGTTTTGTATAGGTTTATATAGTTTTGTTAGTTTTATATAGTTTTATATAGTTCTATAGAGTTTTATATAGGTTTATATAGTTTTGTTAGTTTTATATAGTTTTATATAGTTTTATATAGCTTTATATAGTTTTATATAGTTTTATATAGTTTTATATAGTTTTATATAGTTTTATATAGTTTTATATAGTTTTATATAGTTATGTATAGTTTTATATAGTTTTGTTAGTTTTATATAGTTTTATATAGTTTTGTTAGTTTTAGATAGTTTTATATAATTTTATATAGTTTTATATAGGTGTATATAGTTTTATATAGTTTTAGATAGTTTTATTTAGTTCTATAGAGTTTTATATAGGTTTATATAGTTTTGTTAGTTTTATAGTTTTATATAGTTTTATATAGTTTTATATTGTTTTATATAGTTTTATATAGTATTATATAGTTTTACATAGTTTTATTAGCTTTATATAGTTTTATATAGTTTTGTATAGGTTTATATAGTTTTGTTAGTTTTATATAGTTTTATATAGTTTTATATAGTTTTGTTAGTTTTATATAGTTTTATATAGTTTTATATAGTTTTATATAGTTTTGTTACTTTTATTTAGTTTTATATAGTTTTACATAGTACGATATAGTTTTATATAGTTTTATTAGTTTTATATAGTTCTATATTGTTTTATATAGTTTTATATAGTTTTATATAGTTTTGTTAGTTTTATATATTTTTATATAGTTTTATATAGTTTTATAGAGTCTTATATAGTTTTGTTAGTTTCATATAGTTTTATATAGTTTTATATAGTTTTATATAGTTTTATATAGTTTTATATAGTTTTATATAGTTTTATATAATTTTGTATCATTCTATAGAGTTTTATATAGGTTTATACAGTTTTATATTGTTTTATATAGTTTTATATAGTTCTATAGCGTTTTATATAGTTTTATATAGTTTTATATAGTTTTGCTACTTTTATTTAGTTTTATATAGTTTTACATAGTACGATATAGTTTTATATAGTTTTATATAGTTTTATATAGTTTTATATAGTTTTATATTGTTTTATATAGTTTTATATAGTATTATATAGTTTTACATAGTTTTATTAGCTTTATATAGTTTTATATAGTTTTGTATAGGTTTATATAGTTTTGTTAGTTTTATATAGTTTTATATAGTTCTATAGAGTTTTATATAGGTTTATATAGTTTTGTTAGTTTTATATAGTTTTATATAGTTTTATATAGCTTTATATAGTTTTATATAGTTTTATATAGTTTTATATAGTTTTATATAGTTTTATATAGTTTTATATAGTTTTATATAGTTATGTATAGTTTTATATAGTTTTGTTAGTTTTATATAGTTTTATATAGTTTTGTTAGTTTTAGATAGTTTTATATAATTTTATATAGTTTTATATAGGTGTATATAGTTTTATATAGTTTTAGATAGTTTTATTTAGTTCTATAGAGTTTTATATAGGTTTATATAGTTTTGTTAGTTTTATAGTTTTATATAGTTTTATATAGTTTTATATAGTTTTATATAGTTTTATATAGTTTTATATAGTTTTATATAGTTCTATAGAGTTTTATATAGTTTTATATAGGTTAATATAGTTTTATATAGTTTTATATAGGTTAATATAGTTTTATATAGTATTATATAGTTTTACATAGCGTTATATGGTTTTATATAGTTTTATATAGTTTAATTAGTTTTATTAGTTTTATATAGTTTTATATAGTTTTATATAGTTTTACATAGTTTTATATAGTTTTACATAGTTTTATATAGTTTTATGTATTTTTATATAGTTTTATATAGTTTTACATACTCTTATATAGTTTTGTTAGTTTTATATAGTTTTATATAGTTTTATATAGTATTATATAGTTTTACATAGTTTTATTAGCTTTTTATAGTTTTATATAGTTTTGTATAGGTTTATATAGTTTTGTTAGTTTTATATAGTTTTATATAGTTCTATAGAGTTTTATATAGGTTTATATAGTTTTGTTAGTTTTATATACTTTCATATAGTTTTATATATCTTTATATAGTTTTATATAGTTTTATATAGTTTTATATAGTTTTATATAGTTTTATATAGGTTAATATAGTTAGATATAGTTTTAAATAGTTTTATTTAGTTCTATAGAGTTTTATATAGGTTTATATAGTTTTGTTAGTTTTATAGTTTTATATAGTTTTATATAGTTTTATATTGGTTTATATAGTTTTATATAGTTATATATACTTTTATATAGTGTTATATAGTTTTATATAGTTTTATATAGTTCTATAGAGTTTTATATAGGTTTATATAGTTTTGTTAGTTTTATATACTTTTATATCGTTTTATACAGTTTTATATAGTTTTATATAGTTTTATATAGTTTTATATAGTTTTATATAGTTTTGTTAGTTTTATATAGTTTTACTAGTTTTACATAGTTTTATACAGTTTTATATAATTTTATATAGTATTATATTGTTTTAAATAATTTTATATAGTTCTATATAGTTTTATATAGTTTTATATAGTTTTATATAGGTTTATATAGTTTTATTAGTTTTATATAGTTTTACATAGTTTTATATAGTTTTGTATAGTTTCATATAGTTTTACTAGACTTACATAGTTTTATATAGTTCTATATAGTTTTATATAGTTTTATATATTTTATATAGTTTTACATAGTTTTATATAGTTTTACATAGTTTTATATAGTTTTATTTATTTTTATATAATATTATATAGTTTTAAATAGTTTTATTAGCTTTATATAGTTTTATATAGTTTTGTATAGGTTTATATAGTTTTGTTAGTTTTATAGTTTTATATAGTTTTATATAGTTTTATATAGTTTTATATAGTTTTATATAGTTTTATATAGTTTTATATAGTTTTATATAGGTTTATATAGTTTTATTAGTTTTATATAGTTTTACATAGTTTTATATAGTTTTATATAGTTTTATATAGTTTTGTATAGTTTCATATAGTTTTACTACATTTACATAGTTTTATATAGTTTTATATATTTTATATAGTTTTATGTAGTTTCATATACTTTTACACAGTTTTATATGGTTTGATATAGTTTTATTAGTTTTATATAGTTTTATATAGTATTATATAGTTTTATATAGTTTTATATAGTTTTATATAGTTTTATATAGTTCTATAGAGTTTTATATAGTTTTATATAGGTTAATATAGTTAGATATAGTTTTAAATAGTTTTATTTAGTTCTATAGAGTTTTATATAGGTTTATATAGTTTTGTTAGTTTTATAGTTTTATATAGTTTTATATAGTTTTATATTGGTTTATATAGTTTTATATAGTTATATATACTTTTATATAGTGTTATATAGTTTTATATAGTTTTATATAGTTCTATAGAGTTTTATATAGGTTTATATAGTTTTGTTAGTTTTATATACTTTTATATCGTTTTATACAGTTTTATATAGTTTTATATAGTTTTATATAGTTTTATATAGTTTTACTAGTTTTACATAGTTTTATACAGTTTTATATAATTTTATATAGTATTATATAGTTTTAAATAATTTAATATAGTTCTATATAGTTTTATATAGTTTTATATAGTTTTATATAGGTTTATATAGTTTTATTAGTTTTATATAGTTTTACATAGTTTTATATAGTTTTATATAGTTTTATATAGTTTTGTATAGTTTCATATAGTTTTACTAGACTTACATAGTTTTATATAGTTCTATATAGTTTTATATAGTTTTATATATTTTATATAGTTTTATGTAGTTTCATATACTTTTACATAGTTTTATTGGGTTTTATATAGTTTTATTAGTTTTATATAGTTTTATATAGTATTATACAGTTTTACATAGCTTTATATGGTTTTATATAGTTTTATATAGTTTAATTAGTTTTATTAGTTTTATATAGTTTTATATAGTTTTATATAGTTTTACATAGTTTTATATAGCTTTACATAGTTTTATATAGTTTATGTATTTTTTATAGTTATATATAGTTTTACATACTCTTATATAGTTTTGTTAGTTTTATATAGTTTTATATAGTTTTATATAGTATTACATAGTTTTACATAGCTTTATATGGTTTTTATATAGTTTTATATAGTTTAATTAGTTTTATTAGTTTTATATAAGTTTATATAGTTTTATATAGTTTTACATAGTTTTATATAGTTTTACATAGTTTTATATAGTTTTACATAGTTTTATATAGTTTATGTATTTTTATATAGTTTTATATAGTTTTACATACTCTTATATAGTTTTGTTAGTTTTATATAGTTTTATATAGTTTTATATAGTTTTGTTGTTTTATATAGTTTTATATAGTTCTATAGAGTTTTATATAGGTTTATATAGTTTTGTTAGTTATATATATTTTTATATCGTTTTATACAGTTTTATATAGTTTTATATAGCTTTATATAGTTTTATATAATTTTGTTAGTTTTATATAGTTTTACTGGTTTTACATAGTTTTATACAGCTTTATATAATTTTATATAGTATTATATAGTTTTAAATAATTTTATATAGTACTATATAGTTTTATATAGTTTTATATAGTTTTATATAGGTTTATATAGTTTTATTAGTTTTATATAGTTTTACAAAGTTTTATATAGTTTTATATAGTTTTATATAGTTTTGTATAGTTTCATATAGTTTTACTAAATTTACATAGTTTTATATAGTTCTATATAGTTTTATATAGTTTTATATATTTTATATAGTTTTATGTAGTTTCATATACTTTTACATAGTTTTATATGGTTTGATATAGTTTTATTAGTTTTATATAGTATTATATAGTTTTACATAGCTTTATATGGTTTTATATAGTTTTATATAGTTTAATTAGTTTTATTAGTTTTATATAGTTTTATATAGTTTTATATAGTTTTATATAGTTTTATATAGTTTTGCTACTTTTATTTAGTTTTATATAGTTTTACATAGTACGATACAGTTTTATATAGTTCTATATAGTTTTATATAGTTTTATATAGTTTTATATTGTTTTATATAGTTTTATATAGTATTATGTAGTTTTACATAGTTTTATTAGCTTTATATAGTTTTATATAGTTTTGTATAGGTTTATATAGTTTTGTTAGTTTTATATAGTTTTATATAAATTTATATAGTTTTGTTAGTTTTATATAGTTTTATATAGTT